>NC_079208.1:22339120-22354120 GCF_026745355.1 Beta vulgaris subsp. vulgaris
CTCGTGNATCTGCTGAAATCTCTCGTACGAAATCGACGATTCTCCCTCATTCGCCTACAGATTAAAACTAAAATTGCTTCAAATTACTGCAACAAAAGAGCAAAAAAACACTCGAAATTGAAGAAGTTAAAAGTAGTATTATCATCAATCGAAAACTAACACATATGAAATCTTTAACATCGTCAATGTTGTGGGAGAAGTTCGCGATCTCTGATGAGTTTTCATTGTTCGATATCGCTTCCGAATTATTCTCTCTTCAGTCTCTTCATTCACCCGCGCTCTCCCTGTCCTAAGTATTTTTCTCTGCTGCATTGTATTAGTGTTTCTCTAAGAGAGAGCATCGAAAGAAGAAGGGGGAAATGATGAGAAACTGCTTTTGGTTTTGGCTTTAATTATTTGCTGATAATGGAGTAATACATACAAAGTAAATTAACTAAAGATTAGTATATTTAGGGTTTTAGTGGGTCACAAATGGGTGTTATTTTTTTAAATTAATAATTAGTAATACAATTATTATTGACTACCTGAAAACACGTACATAATATATGAAATTTGTTTTTTGGAAAAATATTTAAAATTAAAATCACCACTTAATAGGAATAAGTGGTTTCTTTAATATTTGAATTTTTTGATAAGGTTCAATAAAACCACCTTTTTTAAAGAAGAGGTCTCATTTATCATGTTATAACATACCACCTTTCGAATAAACTATGTATTTTTTGCTGAATAATCACTTATTTCATTAAGGAGGTCTCTCATAGGTGATACTTTTGCACATATTTGTAGTAGTTACTGATTCCGCAATACCCCTCATGATTGCTTTAAAAGAATTTAGCAGGCTACTCATTCCAATAAAATGCATCTTTCTTTTAGGGAGTTCATTTCCTTAGTTACTCCACAATTAAGCGTACTTGGCTCAGAGTACTCTAGGGATGGGTGACCTCCTGAGAAGTTTCTCAGAGCGAATGAGTGAGGATAAAGTGCGCCGGATGAACTTATGTTAGTTGGGGCGACCCTAAGGTCGTTAGGCCGAATATTAGGAGTCCTCATGCGCTTAGTGGGGGAGGATTTTGGGGATATATCACCAGTTGTGTGTCGAATATATGATTAGTTTCTAGGCTGGGGCGACCCAGAGGTCGTTGTGGCCGAATATGTGGAGTCCTTAAGCATAACGAGGTTGTTGTTGTTCTCAAGTGGAGGTGTATGTAATACCCTCGTGATTGCTTTAAAGGGATTTATCAGACTACACATTCCAAAAACATGCATCTATCTTTTAGAGAGCTCATTCCCTTAGTTTCTCCAGAGTCAAGTGTGCTTGGCTGAGAGTAGTGATGGTTGGATAGGTTTCCTTATGACTAAGATCCACCACTATCACTCAAGAACCTTTTTAGAAGGACAAAGTGCAAACCCCCCGTGGGTGACCTTACACATAGAACATGAGTTAATAAGGCAGGGTATAATTGTCCTTAAAGTTTCTTACATAATAGTTATACATATGCAAAACTGTAATGTCATTCTAATGCATAAAAAGAGTATGAATCTTATTTTTTGAGTTTCACCCACTCATTTAGTGAAGTCGCCAAATTGTAGGCGTATTTTTATTTCGCCAATGCGGGATGAGTGCGTATTAGATTTGATTACCCCACTGTCAAGGTTTTTTTATATTGAAAACGTTTTTTGAAGCCGCCAACAAGTCTTTTAAGAAAAAACGCATAAACCTAATTGGATATTGGGAAACCGTAGGGAAAAAATGAGGGACTTATCCAATTTAGATATCCTTGTCTAGACCCCTAGATGGTCAAAATGAACCAAAGATTGAGTTCAGGGTGAGGGTTCAACATTGTCACGAACCATGTTACCCATTGTGGCCTCTACTAAATACCAATTATGTCTTAAGCACCCTAAAAATAATTAGTCTAGGTTGGTTCAGAAAACACAAAAGATTATTTTTTTAAAACATTAGCCACCCTAAAAAAAGTCGTTGGGGTTTAGGGTTTCTCCTCCATTGGTAAGCTTGAGGTTACGTATCGTGTAAGCTACTATTTTCTTGCTTATTATGGGTCGAAAGAAGAAACAACATTTTCTATTCCTCCGATAACTCGACAAGCACAAATTTTAGCATCAAAGCAAGGAGCTTTGGTGGGAATAGTGGGATTTTTGGTGCCGAGTGTAATGTTACTCCAGTATTGTTATTTCACTATTTTGATAAAGACATATAATTAAAGTTTACGTGATTTTAGTTTATTAAGTCTGATTTTTAGTTTATTATGTTAGAAGTAATTTCATATGTCTTAGATTTATTTTTCCTGTTTTGTTTATTTTATTTTGTTAGATTTATTCTTTTAGTTTTAATTAGTTTATTTATCTTTAGATTTCACGAATAACATGTTAAATAACTTATGAAGAATTGATTAGGAGTTTAATCAAGATTAAGTTGTTTATACCTTATTTGTGATAGTCGGTTAATATTATGGAGGTAACAAATTTAATATATTAAGTTTCCATAATGTTTTGTTTAGTTAGTGTGTGTGCAGCATCTTTGGTTTTCCTACAATCTAGCAGCTGCAAAACACTAACCTAAGCATGCGCTTAAAATAGATCGTTGAGGTAGTTCCTACATTTTAGGAACCACAACAACTAATCTATGTATAAGGCGTGTGAACGTGGAGAAGTGGCTAAGTTTAAGGAAGCCCAACTGCCAACAGAATTATCACAACGGACATATTGTGGAGAAGTGGCCGAAGCTACGTGTGATAATGGAGAAGATATTGGAGAAGATCGTGGAGAAGAATCGAGAAGAAAGTCCCTACAAATAGAGTTTTGTAATGATCTTATTGGTGATACTTTCAGAATTTTATGTAATATTCTTAGTGAAAGTACATTCGGTTTTCTTCTTCTTAGAAATTGATGTTATAGATTGGGTTGAGTGAATCTAAGTCTGTAATCATTTTGAGAGAAAAAGAGAAAGGAGAGAGAGAGAGAAAGAGAAAAGACTTTGAGTGAAGTCAACTGTTCAGGGGGAACAGGCTGACAGGGAACCAGTTCCTAGAGGAACAGAGTTGGTCCAAGTTTAGGTTGTACAAAAGAGAGTCTTTTGGCCTAAAAGTTATTAAAGAGAATTGAGTCAAAATCCCTTGTGGTCAAGGTTTTTCTTGCTATTAGGCCTAGGAACTTGTAAAAATCTCGTGTTCCTAATTTTCTATTTCATGCAATTATTTCTTTCTTATTCAATCATTCTTTTATTTCGCAAAAAGTTTGAAAATCTCTCCAACTACAATTCACCCCCCTCTTGTAGTTGCTTAAGTTTCTCCAAGACTAACAATTGGTATCAGAGCCTAGTTCGTCCAAAATCAGTTAACACTGAGGAGCTAGTTCTAGAAACGATGAACACATCAGGAGAAAGATTGGAAGAAGGTTACTCAACTCAGCGTCCACCAATGTTTAATGGCAAGTATTATCCATACTGGAAGAATCGTATGGAAATATTTATCAAGGCCGAAAATTATCAAGTTTGGAGAGTAATAGAGATCGGAGACTTCGAAGTCACAGAGAAAAATGAAAAAGGTGAAGAAATCCCAAGCCCTCTCCAAATATGATAAAGATGACTTCAACAAGATGAGATGAATACACTTGGCCAAAAAGATTCTCCACTGTGGTCTTGGTCCCATGAACACAATCGAATCATGGGATGCAAATCAGCCAATCAAATGTGGGAACTTCTTCAAGTTACTCATGAAGGAACAAACGAAGTCAAGAGATCAAAGATTGACATGCTCATGCACAAATATGAGCTATTTCAAATGAAGCCTAAGGAGTCTGTTCAAGAGATGCTCACAAGGTTCTCCAACATCATTAATGAACTTGAATCTCAGGAAAGATCATCACTCCGGAGGAAAAGTACGAAAAGTTCTACGAAGTCTTCCTCGGATGAAAAATGGATGGCAAAGGTTCTGCCTGCTTGAAACAAAAGATTTCACCACATTCAATATCGAAAACTTTCCGGTTCCTTGTTGACTCATGAAATCCATCTAGGAACTCATGAAGTTGACTCTAATAGGCCTAAGGCTTGGCTCTCAATCCGATGACTTGAGGATTCAGAAACTGATGATGAAGAGACAGCACTGATCGTGAAAAGATTCAAAAAGTTCTTCAACAAAAACTACAAAGGGAAGAACTTGAAAACGCCAGGAAAGTTAAGTTGTCACAAGTGTGGAAGTTTGGATCACTTATAAAGGAATGCCTCTCTGGGAAAATGAAAAGAGCAAAGGAAAGTACAAGGAGAAGGGAAAGGAAACACAAAAACCTTTCTCAAAAGTTGATATGAGAAGGGCCATGGTTGCTGCCGGGGAGAATCCGATTCAGAGAGGAGCAGGAACAACAGAGAGAGAAACTCATTTATGTCTCATGGCAAAAACAGACAAGGAAGAAACTTGCTAAATAACAAGGTACGTATAAATGTTATTGAAGAAGAGTTAAAAGAACTTTCAAAGAATCAATTAATAAAACTACTTTTGGAAACTTTGGATGACTACAAGGCCATTTGTGTTAGAGAAAAAAATTTAGAAAAGCCTTAGAAGTCACCAAAAGTACATTCAAATTGGTTTAAAACAGTGAATGCAAACATTGAGGAAAGATTCTTTGAAGTCTTTGATGAAAACCGACGTATTCGAGAAGCTTTTGAAAATGCTAAAAATGAAAATTATTTCTTGAATATGGAAATGGCTGAATTGAAACTATTCGTTCCTGAAGGAACCAGTTCCTCTATAAATACCAGATCCGAGTTCGAAAAGTTAAAATTCGAACATGAAAAAGTTTTGAGTAAATATCTGGCACTTAAAGAGAAAATGGAATCTTCAAGAACAACTCTTCCTGATCCAGTGAGCTGGATACAAAAATATAAAAATGAAGGAAGAAGTGGGTTAGGTTTCAATCACAAGAAGAAAAACAAAATGAAAAAATATGTTGATCTTCCAAGCAGCCAATATGCTCTTACTGTGGGAACAGTGGACACTTAGTGTCTGACTGTTCCTCAGAGAAGAACATATTGAAATGAACACCCACTTAGTTAAACAAGTTTGGAAAGTTAAGAGAAATACAAACCCGACAGAGGAACCCAAGTCAAACTGGGTTCCTACCACTGACTGATTGCTTTGATACAGGCTAAAGTGAGGGGGAACAACCTGTGGTACCTCGATAGCGGTTGTTCTAAACACATGACAGGAGATAAAGAGAAATTTCTCTCGCTTTCAGCCTATGATGGAGGAACTGTGACCTTCGGAGACAATCTTACCGGTAACATAGTTGCAATAGGGAAGGTAGGAAAGTCTAAGTCACATTCCATAGACAATGTATTTTTGGTCGAGGGTTTAAAACATAATCTGCTTAGTATTTCTCAATTTTGCGACAAAGGGAACAGTGTAAATTTTACTGATGAATGTTGTGTAGTAAGAATCAGGAACAGGTACCAAAATCATAGAAGGAACAAGGAAAGGGAACACCTACGTTGTTGATCTTAACCTTGTTCCTAGGAACAATCTAACGTGTTTAAGTGCCGTCGATAATGAACCACTTCTTTGGCATAAAAGATGTGGTCACGCAAGTATGGCATTACTCCAGAAGCTAAGTGGTAAGGACTTGGTGGTTGGATTACCAACTATCAAAGTCTCAAACCATGAAGTTTTTGACCCTGTGCAAAAGGTAAACAAGTTAGATCCTCGTTCAAATCAAAGAAAATGGTAAGCACACAAAGTCCCTTGAATTGATTCATATGGACTTGTGTGGCCCTGTTCGAATCCAAAGTCGATCTGGTAAGAGATATGTGCTTGTAATAGTTGATGATTTTTCAAGATACACTTGGGTTATTTTCTCTAGCAAAGATGAGACATTTGATGAATTTGTAAACTTTGCAAAAAAACTCAAAGAATAAGTGGTTTTAAAATTAAGCACTTGCGTTCTGATCATGGTAAGGAGTTTGAAAACTCCAAATTTGATGAGTTTTGCAGAAATGAAGGTCTTGATCACAACTTCTCAGCTCCTAGAACTCCACAACAAAATGGCGTGGTAGAACGGAAGAATCGCACTTTGGAGGACATGGCAAGAACAATGATCATAGCAAGCAATCTTCCAAAGAATTTATGGGCTGAAGCAGTGAATACGGCATGCTACATAATCAATAGAGTCATGCTAAGACCTATTGTCTTGAAGACCCCTTATGAGCTACTCAAAGGAAGAAAACCCAATATCTCATACTTTAGAATCTTTGGTTGTAAATGCTTTGTACATAACAATGGTAAAGACAATTTAGGAAAGTTTGATGCTAGAAGCGATGAGAATGTTTTTATTGGATATGCTTTAAGTAGTAAGGCATATAGAGTTTACAACAAACGAACAATGTGTGTTGAGGAAAGTGTCCAGGTTATTTTTGATGAAACTAATCTCTGCAGGAACCAAGTCATGAAAATGACTTTGAAATAGGACTGACTCGTATTGAGGAGTCAGTAAACATTGATGAGGAACTAACACCTGCAGGAACCGACAAAAAGCATATTCTTGAAGAAGAGATAGTTGTTCCTGATCCTGTTATACAGGAGGAACAGGCACCAGAAATTCATCCAGTAGACGAGACGAATGAAGCTCCTCAAATGGAGGAGCAGAGACAAGAAATTTGAACCAAGACTTGGAAACACTTGAAATCCCATCCATTGGATTTAATGTAAGTGATATTGAAAAGGGAACTCAAACGAGATCCCAACTGAAAAATTTTGTGCTTTCCATGCCTTTTTGTCTATGACAGAACCACGAGATCACAATGATGCCCTACGGAGTCTGACTGGATAAACGCCATGCAAGAGGAACTGAATGAGTTCCATAGGAATAAGGTCTGGCATCTTGAGACCAAGCCTAAAAACCAAAAGGTGATTGGACTAAAATGGGTCTTCAGGAACAAGCTAGACGAGCATGGAACAGTCATAAGAAACAAAGCCAGACTCGTAGCCAAAGGGTACAATCAACAAGAAGGTATTGACTTTGATGAAACCTTTGCTCCTGTAGCTAGAATAGAAGCAATAAGAATTTTGATTGCCTTTGCATCATTCATGGGTTTTAGGTTGTACCAAATGGACGTCAAATGTGCCTTTTTAAATGGATATTTGATTGAAGACGTCTATGTGGAACAACCTCCTGGTTTTGAAAACCCGGATCTTCCAATCATGTCTATAAGCTAGATAAAGCTCTTTATGGGTTAAGCAAGCTCCTAGATCATGGTATGAAAGACTTTCAAAATTCTTACTTTCTAATGATTTATACGAGGCAAAGTTGATAGGACCCTGTTCCTTCGATCCAAAGGAACAGACATCCTAGTGGTTCAGATTTATGTGGATGATATAATTTTTGGTGCAACTAACGAATCTCTTTGTAAAGAATTTGCTGAGTTAATGCGTAGTGAATTTGAAATGAGTATGATGGGAGAGTTAAACTTCTTTCTCGGTTTGCAAATCAAGCAAACTGAAAAGGAACAATGATCCATCAACAAAAATACGTAAAAGAGTTATTGAAAAAATATGGACTGGATCAAGCAAAACAAACCATACTCCTATAGGAACAGGTACAAGGTTAGATGAGGATCAAAGTGGTAAGTCCGTAGATTAGAAACTCAATAGAGGTATGATTGGTTCCTTACTTTATCTAACTGCTAGTAGGCCTGATATATCCTTTAGTGTTGGTTTATGTGCTAGATTCCAATCAAATCCTAAGGAATCCCATATGATAGCTGTCAAAAGGATTCTTAGATATTTGAAAGGAAGTGATGATCGTTGTTTGTTCTATCCTCGAAGTGACATCTTTTCTAGTAAGTTATTCCGATGCTGACTATGCTGGAGACTTGGTGAATTGCAAAAGTGCATCGGGTATTATCCAGTTCCTAGGATCAAGCTTGGTTTCTTGGAGCTCAAAGAAACAAAACACTTTTGCTCTTTCCACAGAGAAGCTGAATACGTGGCAGCTGCTGCATGCTGCTCTAGGTATTATGGATCAAGCAACAGGTACGTGACTTTGGCATAAAATTTAAGTGTGTTCCTATATTCTTGATAACACTAGTGCTATTTGCATTTCCAAGGATCCAGTTCATCACTCTAGAGTCAAGCATATTCACATTAGACATCATTTCCTAAAAGACAATGTAGAGAAGGGATTAGTCAAAGTTGATTTTTGTCCTACTGAAAATCAAATAGCTGACTATTGACTAAACCTCTATCTAGGGACAGGTTTGAAAAGATACGCTTGGAACTAGGAATGATAAAAATTGTTTAAATGTACACATGATATTGATTCCCCCAAATTGTTTCTTACTAAGTATGTCCTGCAACTTTCATGAATTAAATTCATACACCTAGGGTCAAGTATAAGGACTCACATATGTCTCTGAATATTACCCTTAGTGTCCTTGCACATATTTGGTACGTATGTAGTTTGTATATTATGGACCATTTTTATCATATGCAAGAGTAAATTTTTTTTTTCTTTTCCATTTTCTAATTTACCTCCAAATTTCCTTGTTTCTTTTTCTTTTCACACCTTTCCGTCCAAAATTAAAAACATTAATCTGAATTATGGCCAAAATTACGCTTCAATTAATCTAAGTTAAATGAAGAAACTTCATTAATTCCTTCCAAAAACCCATAAACCGTTTCATTAAACCTAACTCTCCATTTCTTTTCACACGGAATCATGATTACTTTATAAACCCAACCATCACATCACTGACCCCTCATAATTTCCCTCAATCAACTCACTTGTCTCTCTCTCTCTTCTTTTCATCTTCAACCTCACACCAAAACTCTGTCACCATGTCTTCCAAAACTCAAAATTCGGTGATCATGAAAATTTCCCAAAGAGAAAACACCATCCATGATGAATTAAGTGCTCAAGAATCATCCAAGAACGAGCAGATTCTACCGGTTCAAAATCGGCATCCTCTGCTCCTGTTTCTCTCTCTCCGAAAAAGGAAGAAGGTGAAAACGAGATTGAAAGGGATCAAGAACAAGAGATTATTGTACCTACAAAACGAGGTAAGAAAACAAAATCTTCACAATTTCTTGTGGGCTTTTGTGTAGATATTGCATGGTGCAAAAAGTCTAAGTGGAATGAGTTATTGAAAATTTTGAAATTTCAGAAGTGGTTAAAAATTGTTAGCATAGATGAGGGTCTTTATGAAAAGGAGATGAAAGCTTTTTATCTGGTTTACCATAACTGAGGGTGTTGTGTGTCAATTGTCAATGGGTCTGTAGTTACCATACTGAGAAGAAACTGGGGGAATGGTTTGATGTTCCGGAATGAGGTTACAAGGACTACATTAAGGGTAGGACTAAGTTGAACATAAATGGATTTCCAATGCTCAAATTCTTGCTTTCTTTAACGGCAATTCAAATGCTTTATCTTTAGATCAAAAAGAATTGTCTCCATTTCATAAGCTGCTATTGCAATTGGTTTGGCGTTTCATTTTACGTCGTTCCTCAAAAAGAACCCAGACAAGTCTAATGGATCTTTCCATTATGTACTGCCTTGCTGAAAACATAAAAATCAACCTTCCCTCCTTGATAAATTCACATCTCTCTCACTGCATTACCCATAACACCAAAGTGGGTTATGGAAATCTTCTTTCCTCTATTTTCAAACAATGCAAAGTTAAACTGCCTACTAGTCCCTCCTTTTCTCTTGAGCTAGAAAATTATTTTACAAAAGATACTCTGACTAGGCTGAGCTTGAGGTTGGTAAATGGGAAGATAGATTTTGAGAGAGAAGAAACTCCTGTAAAGGTTGAAGTGGGTAGTAAGAGGAAGTTGGATGAAGAAGGGGTTCCCAGTGGGTCTGTCAGGAAGAGCCAAAGGTTGGTTGGGTCCAAGTTCTAGAAGGAGCATGATCAAGGTGACACAGTCTTTATTCACCTAGATTCTGATCCTGTCCCTTCTACTGCTATGGATTTTCCATTACTGTCTACAACTGGGCTTAACAAGCTACTCTGGGAAATTCAGGACTCCTTGACCCTTCTGCACACCAGGATCAATGCCATTGACGCTACTGTCAATGTTCTGGACTCTCAGCAGGAACAACAAATGCTTGCAATCCAGAATGCTGATACTGGGATTAGAACAAGGTGGATGGTGTGCTCTCCAAGATAGATTATGTGGTTTCCTCTCTCTTCAAAAGAACCAAACCCTAATTTCTCTTAACATTGGACCAATTGAACAAGTTTTTTTTGGTTGTAATCATTAAACAATCTTTTGGATTTCTCTTCTTGTATCCTTCTGAGACACATGAAGTACTTTTAATTTCTCTTTAATTTCTTCACTTTCTTTTGCCTTACTCTGCATATTGCATAATTATTGTTGTCTATAATGTTGCTTTCTGCATGCCTATTTTATTTGTGTGTTTGGATGGCTAATATTATGAGATGTATGTTTGAGCAACTTGCTTGTTGCCTAGACTGTTGACTCTCTAGTGCTGCAGGTACAATCCTTGGTTTTGATAATGACAAAGGGGGAAGAGATATGAGTGTCAAATAAAAAAAAATTATCTTAGTTCCTATGTATATTTTTCTATCATCCCTGTTCCCAGTCAAGTCTGATCCTGTTCCTAGTCTCAGTAGAGTTTTAATTAGGTTAGATTGTGGATAGTTTGTTTAATTTATTTTCTTAGTCTTTAGCTTCTTTAGATTTTTTTTCAAAAATATAAAAACTTAAAAAAAATAAATTATTTGTCATAATCAAAAAGGGGAATATTGTTATTTCACTATTTTGATAATGACATATAATTAAAGTTTACGTGATTTTAGTTTATTAAGTCAGGTTTTTAGTTTATTATGTTGGAAGTAATTTCATATGTCTTAGATTTATTTTTCCTGTTTTGTTTATTTTATCAAGATTAAGTTGTTTATACCTTATTTGTGATATTCGGTTAATATTATGGAGGTAACAAATTTAATATATTAAGTTTCCACAATGTTTTGTTTAGTTAGTGTGTACAGCATCTTTGGTTTTCCTACAATCTAGGAGCCGCCAAACACTAACCTAAGCATGCGCATAAAAATAGATTGTTGAGGTAGTTCCTACATTTTAGGAACCACAACAACTAATCTATTTATAAGGCGTGTGAATGTGGAGAAGTGGCTAAGTTTAAGGAAGCCCAACTGCCAACGGAATTATCACAACGGACATATTCTGGAGAAGTGGTTGAAGCTACATGTGATAATAGAGAAGATATTGGAAAAGATCGTGGAGAAGAACTCGAGAAGAAAGGTCCCTACAAATAGAGTTTTGTAATGATCTTATTGGTGATACTTTCAGAATTTTATGTTATATTCTTAGTGAAAGTACATTCAGTTTTCTTCTTCTTAGAAATTGATGTATTATAGATTGGGTTGAGTGAATCTAAGTCTGTAATCATTTTGAGAGAAAAAGAGAAAGAGAGAGAAGAGCCAAAGAGAAAAGACTTTGAGTGAAGTCAAGGGAGAAGTCAACTGTTCAGGGGGAACAGGCTGACATGGAACCAGTTCCTAGAGGAACAGAGTTGGTCCAAGTTTAGGTTGTACAAAAGAGAGTCTTTTGGCCTAAAAGTTATTAAAGAGAACTGAGTCAAAATCCCTCGTGGTCAAGGTTTTTCTTCCTATTGGGCCTAGGAAGTTTTCCTTGTAAAAATCTCGTGTTCCTAGTTCTTTCTTATTTCATGCAATTATTTCTTTCTTATTCAATCATTCTTTTATTTCCGCAAAAAGTTTGAAAATCTCTCCAACTACAGTTCACCCCCCCTCTTGTTGTTGCTTAAGTGTTCGGCCAAGACCAACAAGTATCTAATGCTGAAAATGAGTCTCCGGTAGTGCACAATGCACTATCTGCTATGAGCAGAATAGAATAGCTCAAAGGCAAGCAACAACGATGGAAAAGGTGAATACTGCGAGTTCTACTGGTAACGATAAAACGCATCCCATACATTTGCGCACTCCTATTGAAACTGAAGTGGAACCTAAGGTTACAAAAAAATGGGTACCTAAAGAGCCCATTATTGTTTTTAAGCCTTTACCAGACAATCCTGGAGGTACAATACAGAGCACTTAAGCAGAGATTTCTTTGGTTCAGGCTGTACAAGACACAAGGGAGAAGCAGCAATCAGAAGTTAGAGTCGATGACATTGTCTGGACAATTGTTCCTTCTAAATGGAACAAGGATAAGCAAGTGGAATATAGGGGACTAGGTATAATTGTTCACACAGTGGATGAGGGGCGGACTAGTTCTTTCCATTTATCACCCACATTATTTTGAGTACTTGGAAAGTGAGGGGGTTGAATAATCCCTCTTCTATAGTAGAAGTGAGGAAGTACTTAGGTCATAATAAGTTCAATTTTGTTGACTTATTAGAAACTAAGGCTAAAAGTAATAATAAAGAGAGAGATAGAAGGAAGTTAGGTGGTAATGGAGATGGAAAGATAATTATAATGCTTCTCATAGAGGAAGAATTTGGGTGGCTTGGAATCCTACTAATGTTACTTTTCAGCTCACAAACACTCAAGAGCAATTTATTCATGGTATTCTTACTGAAAACTGACAGGGGACATAATGCAACTCACTGTTGTCAATGGGTAGCATACTATAGAAACAAAGAAAAGTCTATGGACTGAGTTGACTAGAATTGGTGCATTAACTCAGAGGGAATAGTGTATTATGGGAGATTTTAACTCTTTGCTTGATTATGCTAATGAATTCAAGGTAAACCTGTTACCACCTATGAAATTCAGGACTTTACTCATTGTTTGCAAATTAGTGATTTATTGGAGCTAAGAAGTTGTGAGCATTTTTACTCTTGAAATAATAAGAGCCATGGGCCAAGTAGGATCCTTAGCAGAATTGACAGATGCCTTGTCAATTTTCTATGGATGAGTAACTATGCTAGAGTGGTGGTTAATTATTTAAATCCAGAGCTCTCTTACTTACTTGTAAAATGTACAACTGCCATAAGTTTAGGGGGGAGGACTTTTAAGTTCTTTAACTACATGGCAGATCATGAGGAATTTACTCAAGTTATGCATGAGGGTTGGCTTGACTTTGGGCCTACTTCTTGGATGAAGCAAATCTGGAGAAGGTTTAAAGCAATGAAAGATTAATTGAAGCATCTGCATTAGAGAGAGTTTGCTAACTTGGATAAGAAAATTGCTCAACTCATAGAGCAACTTCACATCATTCAAACAACTCTTAAGAGTAATGTTGTTGATGAATTTCTCCACTCTCAGGAGGCTGAGTATATGGTCTTGTTAAGGAAATTCCTAGATATTGAATTAAGAAAGTGCTTATAAATAGAAATCTATAATTTAGTGGCTCCAACTTGGTGATAGGAACAATCACTTCTTTTTTCATGCAATGAAAGATAGATTTGCTAGAATAGCATAGATATTTTTTTTATGATGATCATGGTAACAGATTAACTCATAATATGGATATTTAGTTAGAAGTGATGCAATTCTATAAAAGCCTTCTAGGCTCTACTGCTACTAGTATTCCTGGAGTTGATATTACAATTATGAGAGCTAGTAAACAGGTCAGTGTTGATGTTAGTAATTCGTTTGTCTCTCTTGTTGCTATTGATGAAATTAACTATGCTCTCAATTGCATTGATGACTCCAAAGCACCTAGTATTGATGGCTTTAATAGCCTATTTTTTAAGAAAATTTGGCATATTATTAAACCTCAAATATATATGGCTATCTGGGATTTCTCTAAAAATGGAATTTTGCGTAATGAGATAAATTATACTTTAGTCACTCTTGTGCCTAAAGTTCATAATCCTTCTTCTGTTAAGGATGTGTGACAAATTACATGTTGCACTGTTATTTATAAGATAATTGCTAAGATTATCTCTTAGAGGCTTTAGAAGGTTATTGGTGATATTATTGATCTTGCTCAATCTGGGTTTATTCCTAATAGGTCTATATTTGATAACATTTTACTTGCTATTGAGCTTATCAAAGGATATTCTACTAAGAATATTAGCTCCGGGTGTATGGTGAAAATTGATCTAAGTAGGGCCTATGATTCAGTTGAATGACCTTTATTACATATGATGCTTTCTAAGTTGGGCTTCCCCTAAAAGTTTGTGCAATGGATTATGCTTTGTGTTACTTATGTATCCTATACTATTCTCATTAATGGAGCTCCTATCTCTCCCTTTGCTGCTAAGAAAGGCCTAAGGCAAGGTGATCCCTTGTTTCCCTTTCTGTTTGCTATCTGCATGGAGTATTTAACAATGTGCTTGGATTATTTGAAGACTATCCCTCACTTCAATTTTCATTCCAAATTTGAGAAGCTTAACATCACTCACTTGATGTTTTATGATGACTTGTTACTTTTTCTATAGCTGATGCTAGTTCAGTTCCTCTTATTAGGCAAGCTTTCCACAAGCTCTTTACTGCATCAGGGTTAGCAACTAATTTTGACAAAAGCAATGTGTATTTTTCTGGTCTCAAAGAAGATAAATTCACAACCTACAAGATATCTTACAAATTCCTATTGGAAACTTTCCTTTTAGGTACTAGGTGTCCCGTTGTGATATGATTACTAAACCAATAAGCTTAATAACCAGGTAGGAATAAGAATCTTGAAGAGATTAACTCCAAGAGTCGAATGAATCAATGCTCTAGTTCGAACAAGGATATTTCTTGGTTCAAGATCACTCCTGAAACTTGAAGCAAGAATCTAAACGCTCCTGAAATTAAGATGTTTAACACCAAAAACTTAACACTCCTGAAAAGTCTTTAATGGTTTGATTAGTTTAGCTATCAAGCAAAACAATAATCACAAGTATGATTAAACACAAAGCAAAATCTAAGTTTTATTAATGAATGGCACGCCTATATATATTCGACTAGTATAAACATAACTTAATAAGATCAGAATTAAGCTAATAACAAGATAATAATTAAGCTAATTCTATCTAATAACCACACGCCTACTATTACAT
>NC_079208.1:22359120-22534159 GCF_026745355.1 Beta vulgaris subsp. vulgaris
CATCATCATAACCTTTTTAATCATATCCAAACTAATTCATCTTCTAAACTAGTAAACTATTTTAACTATAACCCACCACAACATCACTACAACAACAGAACAACAACATAATACATCCACCACAACCATCACAATTACTCCACAATAGCCACCACAACTACAACAACAACCATAACAACGGCGCAACAACAATAATAGGCAACAACTTTGTAGAACCTCCACCACAACCACAATGACAGAACAACAATAACCCAACAACATACTACAACAGAGCAACAACAACAATAGCAACTCCACAACAACTTCACCACAACCACCACAACAACTCCACAACAACAATAACATAACAACTCCACCTCAATCATCACAATCACTCCACAAGTCCATGTACTAAACATTTCCATTAAGAAGCATAATTGTATTACTTAGTGTATAAGTGTTGTTTAGGTCAAATGAAACATCTCTAATGAACCTTAGCATGTTATATCCATGTTACATACTCAATATACACATAATAAAATACATATCATAAGTAAATTCATTTCATAGACATGCTTTACACTAGAAAGAAACAATCACCTAACTATAGGTATGGAAATCTCTAGGGTAAAACCAAACTAAGTGTGTACCTTTACTAAGGATGCTTAAAGCCACGAAACTCCTTAATCCAATTGGTTAACTACTCCTACAGCTTCCCCTGAATGTATAAAAGCTAAAGATTAGTTTTAACAAGCTTATAGATATGAAAAACTAAGCTTAAATACAAGAGGTGTAAACTGTTGAACTTACAGCAACTTATGTGATCTTTCAGCAAGGTTTTCTATATGAGTTTAAGGTCTAAAGATTGGAACTAAAGCTTGAACTACTTTGTATGGTTGTCTGAAGAGTTCTATGTAAAGAAAAGTGGGTGTCCAAGGGGAAGAAATAAGAGAAAAGAGAAAAAATTCCAGAACAGGCTTTTATAGTCTGTTCTGGCGGTACCCCCAAGGGAGGGGAAACCTCTTATGGGCAAGGTCGGTTTCTTGGAGTTTTTGGGTGATTCTTGCTTGAGGTGTTAGCCTAAGGTGTTGGCTTTCATGCATAAAAAGGTCTTTGAGAGATAGACACTCAAGAAGCTTCTAAGCAGCTTTCTTTGAGCATAAGTCTGAGCTGTAATTTCAGCTGGCCAGGTTTTACTATGTAAGCAATTTACCCTATTGAGCCACGTAATTCTTGGGGATAAATGACCATTTTAACCTTAAGACATCCCAAGCATGTCATATATCAAGTTTGGTTAGGTTGTGATCTCGGATTCAACCCCGAAAGGCTCTTTAACTAGAAGTTCATCGCTAACCGATAAAACAATCTCCAAACGATTTTCATAATCTTAATGTTTAAGGCTCTCAAGGACTTTCTAACTTATCTATTGGTTTCCAAAGCCTTCTTAGCTAATAAGAATGATGGTTCTTATCCTCTTTGACCTTTCTTAACCATTAAGAATGATGATGCTTATCCACAAGCTTTCTTAACCATTAAGAATGATGGTCTTATCCACTTTTAGCTTTTAAATAAAGGTTCTTAAAAACAGGGCTATTACAATTTACAATCCTATTACTTTTCTCTGAGCCACAACTTAAGTTCATAAACTCAAGTTCCCAACAACAGTTCCCACAACTGTCGTTCCTGTCGAACTTCACTCGAAGTTCTTTTCTCTTTCTCTTTCTCACGCTTCACTCAAAGCTTCTCACACTTACAAGAGTTCACTTAAACCCTTTACCCGAGAATACAATTCGTAAGACAATGGAAGAGTAATAACTCGAATAAAGTAAGTATGAATTCTCTTAGGAATGACACTGACTCTTAAGACAACTAAGGATATTTGGTTAAGTTAAACACAAAATAATCTAAGGTTTAGGAGCCTATTTATAGAGAACTTACGCAAGGCATAAACTATCCACTACTTAATCCATTATCCCATGATGTCCATGACTTAATTAATTAATTAGTTTATATTAAATATTTCTTGAGAAATAATTAACCCACTCATCCCACTACTTAGCTTAGGAATAAGAAGCAGTAAGTATTACGTGATTTTAAATACTTGGGGAATAATTAATCTAATTAAACTAATGAAGACTTGGGAAGTAATTTACTAAGCCCACTAACTACAAACGTGTAGCATTAGTGTTTAGGAGTGATAACTAATTTCTTAGGGAATAATTAAAACATTTACTTTAAATAGTTTTTATGAAAATATCTTTATAAATATGTTAATTAAAACCGAAAATCATTTTTGTATTTTAAAAAAAGATCTTTTTATAACCATAAATTATATTTGATTTTGAAAACAAAATCTTTTTTTTTAATTAAAATATAACATATGAGATTTAAAAGGTTTGATATTTATCCTAGTTAAATCAGAAAATCATTTCAAATCTTTTCCTAACAAACTCCCTAAAATAGTGGATCTAGTCAAAACTAACCTAGGAGTCCTAACTAACCAATTGGGTTGCACAAATAATGTTAGGCGCACCACTTAGGAAATATTAGGTGTTCCTTAAGTCGTTTATGAGTCTGTTCCTTAACCTTGTTCCTAACTGTGCTAGTGTTTGTTCCTTTCATGGGAACAGAACCAAGTTTTGTTTGAGAAGTCAACACAAAATAAATTGAGCATTCACTCAACCTTAACAAGAAGATATTAAATACACCATTATGTATTCTAATCTTCACTTCAAGCTTGATACTTCATCATTCGAACATCTTCACTTCGATCTTTGATTAATTCTCCATTTTAATCTTCGATCAAGTTTTTTTTTTTTGAACCAGTAAGAAAAGATATATATAAGCTCAAACAACAAGTACACCCTATAACCTCCGAGGTCAGAACAAACCAACTAGGTTGGACTCTTCATCACAAGGAGGTTCAAACAACTAGTTACAACCATCAAACATTACTACAAAGGCTTTCCCACCATGCGCTATCTTTACTAGTGATCTTAGTTAGACCATGAGCTTTAATTCTACAAATCACATCACATCTGATTTTGTCAAAAACATATCTTGGATTATTAACTTTTGCATTCCAGACAGCATCATTCCTAGTATGCCATATTGCATACACAGTAGCATTTAGAGCAGCAGCATAAACTTTCTTCTGGAATCCAGAACCTTTTCTTCTTCTTATCATCTTGTACCACATACTCAGGCTTCTGTCTACCCATTTCAGCTTAATCCAATTCAGCACTAGATGCAGTAGTCTATTACTGAAATCACACTGGAACAGCAAATGGTTGTGAGTTTCAATCTGCCTCTGACAGATTGGACATTCATCATCATCAATGATCCTCCACTGTTTCAATCTATCCTTTGTGTAGATTCTCTGTTTCACAGCCAGCCAGCAAATAAAATTATGTTTAGGAATAGCAAGTCTGCACCACACAAGCTTATCCCAGAAACATCTAGGATGTTCACCCACCAGCAGCATATAGATCTTGTTGATCTGGTACCTTTGAGTTTGCATAATAACTGCTATGTCAATCTGAGTCTTGATTTTATCTTTAACAGCACATATACTTTTCCAGTACCAACTGGCACTACTTGGAGCCTTATAGGTCCACCAGTCAGAGCTCTTCACATACACCTCATTAACCCATCTTATCCAAAGGGAGTCTTCTTTCTTTGCAATAGCCCAAATCAGCTTTCCAAGGGCAGCTTGGTTCCAAGTCTCTATATTTCGAAAACCCAGACCACCTGCTCTTTTAGGAAGACATGTGGTGTTCCAATCTACATTCCCAGGTTTGTTACTATAATACTCACCACTCCATAAGAATGCCCTACAAATCTCCATTATCTTCTTAATCACACCCTTGGGGATAACAATAATCTGTCCCCAATATGTGTGTAGGCTCATCAGAACTGAATTGACTAATTGGACTCTAGCTGCATAAGAGAGATGCCTAGAGCTCCAAATTCTGATTCTGTTTATCATTTTATCACACAAAGCATTACAAGCAGCATTACTGATTCTAGAAGAGCAAATATGCATGCCTAGGTAAGTGAATGGAAGCTGACCCAGCACAAACCCAGAGACATCAAGAATTCTTTTAATCTCCTCCTCTTCCATACCTGCTGTGTACACAGCAGTTTTATTCTTGTTCACACAAAGCCCTGATGTGTCAGAGAAGAGCTTGAAACCTTGCAGGAGCAGATATGTAGAAACAAATTCTCCTTTGCAGAATAATAATACATCATCAGCAAATACCAGATGATTTAGTTTAAGAGAGCTACACCTATGATGGAATTTGAAACCATTCTTCATCCCTATGTACTTCATAATCCTACTCATGTACTCCATACAAATGACAAAGAGAAGAGGTGAGATGGGATCACCTTGTCTGAGTCCTCTCTTGGGATTAAAGAAACCAAATAAGTTCCCATTAATCATCAAAGAGCAACTATTACTAGTGATACATGTCATTACCCAATCAATAAATTTATGAGGGAAATGTAAACTAGTCATCATTTCTCTCACAAATTCCCATTCAATAGTATCATAAGCCTTCCTCATATCCATTTTTATCATACAACTAGGCCTGCACCTTTTTCTACCATACCCATTTAAGAGATCCTGGCAAATCATTATGTTGTTCACTATGCTCCTTCCTTGAATGAAAGCTCCTTGATTATCAGCAACAATCTTAGGAAGTAAGGGACTCAATCTCATACAGAGAACTTTTGAAGTAATCTTGTAAATCACATTGCAACAAGCAATTGGTCGAAAATCAATAACAGAATTAGGCACCTTACATTTAGGAATAAGGGCTAAGACTGTAGTGTTTATTTCTTTTAACATTTTACCACTATGGAAAAAAGAAATAACTGCTTGAGTTACCTGATCACCAATTTGGTCCCAATTATCTCTGAAGAATTATGAACCAAATCCATCACTTCCAGGAGACTTATCCCCAGGAATAGAGAACAATGCTTGCTTGACTTCATCAGGCCTAACAGGAGAAATAAGGCCTTCATGATCTTCATTATCAACATTTTTTCCCAAATCAACAATTTCCTGAACTACTGACTTCCTATTCCCCATAGTAGTTCCCAATAACTGCAAATAATACTCCAGAAAAGCTTTCTGGATCTCTTCAGGTTTATCAGCCCACTTGCCATCCTTGTCACTGATGCTGTAAATGTTATTTTGTATCCTTCTTTGCTTGATTGCTTGATGGAATAACCTTGTGTTGTCATCACCATCTTTTATCCATGCTGCTCTGGCCTTTTGTCTCAGGTAACCCACATATTGCTTATGGATTCTGTTATAATTATCAGAGGCATCTTGTTCTTGTAACCTCAGATCAGTGTTATGAATATCAGTTTGCAAAACTTGCTGGCATTCCATTAACTTCTTCAAGGCTTCAGTGTCTTGAACTTGAATATTCATAACATCTCTGTTTAGATCTTTAATGGCCTTCTTTGTAGCTTTCAGCTTAGTAACAATTGCATACATTTTCGACCCATTTATTTTCTTGCTCCAAACAGTATGGACAGCCTGATCATAACCATTCAATTCTCTCCATATTCTATAGTATCTAAAAGGCCTTCTCATTTTTTGTATGTCTTGAATCAATCTGATAACTAATGGTGTATGATCAAATCTACCTTCAGGGACATACCTCACTTCAGCATCAGGGAACATCTCTAACCATTCTCCACCTACAAGGGCTCTGTCCAATTTGCAGTAGACTCTATCAGTGCCTTGCTGCTTGTTACACCAGGTATAGAATTGGCCTACACCTTTAAGATCAGAAAGTACACAATCACTCACACAACTCCTGAAATCAGCAGTTTCCCTACTGGATACCAGAGAGCCCACCCTTTCATCAGTATTCAAAACACAATTGAAATCCCCTACTACAATCCAGGGATTATTATTCATATTAGCAATTTTCCTCAAATCCATCCATAAGTCTCCCCTTTTTAGTGCCTCATTGTGGCCATACACAAAGCTACACCTAAAGCAAATGCTACTATTCTGGATAGAAGTTATAACACAGTGGACTAACTGACTTGTCATCACTCCAAAATCAACTGAAAATGATAAAGGGTTCCAGGCAACCACTATTCTACCACCTTTATGACACTTTGAGTTGGAGGTAAAGCACCAACCCTGAAACACATTTCTATACAGTGAACCCATATTACTAGGCTTCACCTTAGTCTCCAAGAGGCAAACAACACCTACAGCTTGTGTTAAGGAAATTCCTAACACTTTGTTGTTTCTGTAGGCTGTTCACACCTCTCACATTCCAAACTACTACACTATCCATTTTGGATAGGGAAGTTTCCACCTCCCTCATGCCTTTCAGTCTCCTTTTGAACACCTTGGTCTCCTGCTTTTCCTTCCTCCATCTGTGACATCCCTTGCCTCTCTGTACATTCATCAATCTCTAATGCAGAAAAGGCATTTTTGACTACAACAACAGCAACAGGTGGTGAATTATTTTTCACTACCTTACTAGGACTCTTGTACTCATCATTAGCATCCATCTTGCTAACTGGAACAGTCTCTTTAACAGGCTTCTTAGGAACCCAGTCCTTTTTCTGAGTTTTGCCAGGCTCCATTTTCTTCCTGCATTCCTTCTCATGATGTCCCATTAGCTGACATTTATTACATTTTATAGGCTTCCATTCATATTCAATCTCCACACAAATCTCGATGCCTTTCTCATTTATAAACACCATCTGGTCAGGGAATTCATGATCAATGCTCATCTCAATCAGTATTCTAGCATAGGACAACCTGTCTCTCTGCTTAGTAGCCATGTCCACTTTAACAGGCTTCCCTAAACCACCCACAATCTTGAACAAACTTCGTTCACCCCAATACTTAAAGTCCAGCTTCACCCTCACCCATGTAGGAACAGTCATGAAATCATCTTTATGTATCTCCAAATCAGGTGACCATGGCTTAAGAAACATAGGCTTCTTATCAAAGAAAGGCATATCACTATTTAAGATCAAATCACGTTTCTCCATTGATTTGAATCTTATCAAATACACACCAAATTTGACCATCACCACCTTGTCTATACCTTCATTCCTCCAGATTCTTCTACAAAATCCTTCCATCACATTAATGGGCGGATTCGCCCCAGCAACATACCCCACAACAGCTGAACTCCAATAGTCAATCTCAGATTGAATATCCTCAAGTTCAATTTTGATCAGATTATCAACTTTTGTTTGACTAATTCCACCTCCTACTGTTCCAACATTCAATTCCACCACGTCCGGATTCCCCTCATTATCCATATTATTATTCAATTCATCATTCCAGTGTAAAATAGGGATTGGAGAATGGATGTTACCTCGTGAGCTTTGAGCTGCATTTCCTTCCCAATCAGATCGATCATCATTCTTCTTAGTAATGACCGTAAGCCAATCACTAAAAGTTCGTTTGATCGCTGAGTCCACAATAAATTCCCTCAGAGATTCATCAGGGGTTTGAATTTCTTCAACATCAGTACAATTCTTACGTTCTCCTACCGTCAAATCACCTATTCCCATTATTTCATCCACTGATTTCATCTTCCTAGCTTGCGATTCCACATTCGGACCCTTATTCTTCTTAGCTACATCCTTACCACCTCCAGGTTTCTTAGCCATGGCGTCACGTTTTAGAGAAAACGAGAGAGAAAACTAGAGAGAGAAGGCGCGAACATTTTTTTCTTCGATCAAGTTTTCTCTTTGCTCGAGAATGAATTATCTAGCAACATCATAAATAAAATACAATATGTCTTTTGTGTTTAAGTCATCTTCAAAACTCAAAGGTCGACAATTTCCCCCTTTTTGAAGATGGCAACAAAAGGCATATACAATATAATATGTAATTTAAATAAGTCATATAAAACTCTTTTAACAAAGTAATTCAACTAAGTTCAATTCTAATAGACTTATTATTTTATTTTTAACTAAGAGAAAAACATGATGTTAAATCAACTTGATGTTTAATCAACTTGTGAACATGAAACATGGCTAGAGAAAATGTTTACTCTTATTGCCTTACTCTTTCCCCATTTGGGTTCTTCAAAAACATTATTCCACGATTTTGAAAATATGAAATTTATCTATCAAAACACATCACACCACCAAACTTTGTGCGAAATAATTTGGTTAGTACAAGAGAATAAAACTTTCAACTCTCAAAAACCGCAATCCAAGAATATTAGCCATTCAAGAGACGCACACACGCAAAAAGATTCAACGTAGAATTAACAATTTAACATTGTTCCATTGTAGCATGCTAAGAAAGGAAAGAAAGAAAATAAACACAAGAAAAAAATTGTTCCCATGATATAAAAAAAGAA
Source organism: Beta vulgaris subsp. vulgaris (assembly GCF_026745355.1). NCBI lineage: Eukaryota > Viridiplantae > Streptophyta > Magnoliopsida > Caryophyllales > Amaranthaceae > Beta > Beta vulgaris. Next base: position 22,367,469 of record NC_079208.1, read on the forward strand.
AGATAAACTAGGAGGAGTGTTTAAGGCTTAGGAGAGGAGGTTTGTTCGACCACTTGTTCCACCACATCATCCAACTTAGTCATCACTTCCTTATGATTGCCTTCAACGGTTTTATCAAGCTTGAACACGATATCCTCCAAATTCATTATTTTCTTGTTCATCTTTTGGAGGGACGTGATCGTATCTCCAAGTTGCTCCATAATCAATTTTTGACGATCCAAAGCTTTGTCAACCTTGTCCATTAATCCTTGCGCTAACCCATTCACTCCCTTTGCTTCATTAGCGAATGTAAACAAGTATCTAACCTTCGTGCATGAGTAATGTAAACAAGTAATCTAACCTTCGTGCATGAGCAAAGGTATAAGTAGCACCAATGGTAGGGTTTTAAGATGAGGAAGGTGAGGAGTTATGAGGGTTGGTTTCGGCATGGTGTTCCTTAGGATCAGAAACAACAGTTTGTTCCTTTGAGATGGAAACAGCTGCAGGTTTTCCCTTGGGAACAGGAGAGGTAGGAGAATTGGAAGGAGGAGAAATTAGAGTGTTTTGTGACTTAGAAGGAGGTGGAGATGCGGTTTTAGGTGGAGTGGTGTCCATGGGAACAGGGGATTGTTCCCTAGATGGAGGAATGCAAGCCTCATAGGCTTCTTTGGCGATCACGCAAACTTCATCATCATCAATATTATCATCTGTATCAAGTACAAAAGAAAGAGAGTTCAACACCTTCATGTTTCGAACTCTTTGACTAGTTCGAGTAGCTCTCAAAACAGGATTCTCCAATTCTCCCATGCAAACCACCTTCTTCCCTTTTTCCTTTGTTCTTTCTTCTCTTTGTTTTTATTTTTCCAATTTTTTATTTTTCTGATCTTTTCTATTTCGATTTTTTCAGTTTTCTTTTCTTTTTCAACCTCTATTTTGGTTTCATCATCTTCTTCTCCAAAACATTCATCTTCTTCCGCATCATCATCATCCACATTGGCTCTTCCTTTGATCACATCTCCATCAACAACACACACATTCAAATTATTCAATGCCCTAGCATTTAGCAAAATTTCCGTTGTCACACCAATATTCGAAACTCCATTAAGCTTCACATTAAAGTTAATTAAAATTTTCGTAACAAGAGCTCCATAACCAACAGCAAACCCATTTTCAATACAATGACTCATGTGTTGTATCATTAAGGATGGAAAATTTATAAGTTTATGGGAAGCTAGGCAATGAATGTAAATCAAGTCTAACATGCCAACTTGAGCACGTTGAGAAAGGCGAGGTAAAAGATCTTTCTTTAAAATGTGGAAAAGTATTTTGTGTTAAGGGGAAAGGAGATTGTGATCAAGAAAGGTAGTACCTCGTTTACCACCATATTTTACAATTAGTTCATCAAAGGAAATATTAGAAAAGGGATAAGAACTTCGTTGTTTCTTGAAATAAACATCAGTTCCTGTCATAGGAACACCGAACAGATTTCCCAAAAATTTGGCATTAAAATCAATTTGGGTTCCTCTAACAAGAGTAGAACAGTTTCCTTCCTTATCAATTGAAAAGCTTTCACAAAATTCATCCATAAGTTTGGGAACTAGACATTGGCCATAACAATTTTCAAAGAGGTGTTCCGAACCTTGAAATTTTACCAAATCATGCAATTGTTTAAAAGTGACCCTTTTACACCAAGTTAAATCAACACATAAACCAAGAACATACCGCGATCCGACTGATTTTCTTTTTGCGATATTGGTTGTTCTTCTCACAGGAACAGCGGGTTCCCCCTCAATCTTTGCATACGATTCTTCCATTTCCCAAGTTTCTTCACTTTGCTTCCTTTTTCTCAAGATCTGTTTTGGTGGATTTGGTGAGATAACCATGGGAGTTGGAGATTCGGTGTGTGTGGAAGAGGGAGAGGATTTTTCGGGTTTTTGGTTAGTAAGAGAGTGAGGAGTTTTTGTGATGTTCATGTTTGTGAAGGGGGGCGGTTTTATTGTGATGAAGAGGTGCAATTTTGGTTTAGAGAGAAAGCTTGGGAGTAATTAATGGAGGAAGATGGAAAGTAAAATTTTTTTACTTAACCGTGTATAATACTCGGTTTGAGGAGAGAGAAAAAATAGATAAAGAAAATTAAATAAAGAAATTTAACATAATTACAAGATAATATTTCTCAACTAATTTGAGAGATATTAGGAAAGAATAAAGGAAGTAAACTCGGATTTTTAGGCAAAAAAATTTGATCATGTTTTTGGATTTTTAATTTGAAATTCGAAAATTTAAAAGAAATCCTAAATTTAATACGCTAGGCGCAGCGTTTGGGAACAGCGAATGGGAACGACAAATTTTGGTACTTTGGAACGCAATTTCCTTTAATCCCTTGTTAACTCTTAAGGCATAGAATTGTCGTATGAACACTAAGGGGAATATTATTGGACCTTGGTGAGCAGATTTCAGACATTTCACTCATACATATGAATGAATCACATAAAAATTGCGATGCATTTTAAACAGATAAAAACATCAAATTTATTCACACATACATAATGCCAAAGAGTCAAACCAATAGGGAGAAAGATTATAGCAATTATTTCAACTTAATCAAGCCAAGTTCAAGTCTCAGTTTTACAAACCTATCTCTATTTAAGGGCTTAGTTAGAATATCGGCAATCTGACGTTCAGTTTCACAAAATTCCATTTTTATAAGGCCCTTTTCAACATTGCCCTTAAGAAAATGATGCCTAATATGGATATGCTTAACTCTAGAATGATGCACGGGATATTTAGAAATACTAATAGCACTAGTATTATCATAATAGATAGGAACACAATTAAAGTAAATTCCATAGTCACAAAGTTGTTGTTTTATCCATAGCATTTGGGAACAACATGCTGTTGCTGCAACATATTCAGCCTTAGCTGTAGATAAAGTAACTGTGTTTTGCTTCTTGGTGCTCCAAGAAACTAAACTATGACTCAAGAACTGAACTATACCTGATGTACTTTTTCTATTAACCAGATCTCCAGCAATGCCAACATTTGCAAATCCTTTCAGTTCAAAGGTATCACTTCTCGAAAAGAATAGGCTGAAATCATCTGTTCCTTTGAGGTATCTTAGGATTCTCTTCATAGCTGTGAGATGAGATTCCTTTGGATTGGCTTGAAACCTTGCACATAGCCCTACACTGAAAGCAATATCAGGATGACCTGCAATTAGATATAATAATGAGCCAATCATACCTCAATACTTGGTTTGATCCACACTCGTTCCTATAGAATCCTCATCCAACCTAGTTGAAGTTCCCATAGGTGTATGATTTACTTTAGAAGCCTCCAAACCATAATTTTTCAGCAGTTCCTTAATATACTTCTGTTGATGGATGTAGATTCCCTCTTCTGTTTGTTTGATTTGCAACCTTAAGAAGAAGTTGAATTCACCCATCATACTCATTTTGAATTCTTTACTCATGAGATTAGCAAAGTCTCTTCATAATCAATACCTTCCTATTGATTGCATCCTTTTACAACCAAATGAGCCATGTTCCTTACTATAGTTCCGAACTCATCCAACTTGTTCCTAAACACCCATTTCAACCCAATAACCTTATTGTGTTTAGTTTTAGGTTCAAGGTGCCAAACCTTGTTCCTTTTAAATTGATGGAGTTCATCTTTCATAGCTACAATACAATCAGCATAAGTGAGAGCTTCTTCATGGTTCCTGGGTTCCATCATAGAAAGAAAAGCATTAAAAGCACAAAAATTTCTAATTTGGGATCTCGTTTGAGTTCCCTTGTTTATGTCACTGATTATGAGTTCCACGGGATGGGAACGCTGATGTTTCCAAGGCTTTGGTTGGAAATCCTGGATGGAAACTTGATTTCCTTGATCATCTTCACTTCCCTATTCATGGGAACCAGGTTCAACAATAGTGGATTCATTCACTTGTGTATCCTCACCTAGTTCTTCTTCTTCGTTGGGAACAGGAACATGATGTTGTTCCTTAGGCTTTGTTCCCATGACTTCTTCCTCTTCCAAATTCTCATCATCAATGACAATTTGGTCTTTTGCTAAACCTATCTTGAAGTCATCATCAACCTGTGTGCTTGGAATAATTTTATATGTTTCATGAAAAATAATATGGACGCTTTCTTCTACACACATAGTCCTTTTATTGTAAACTCTATAAGACTTGCTACTTGAAGAGTATCCTAGAAATACAGCTTCATCACTTCTAGCATCAAATTTTCCAAGATTTTGTTTCCCATTATTATGAACAAAACATATACATCCAAATGTTTTGTAATATGTAATATTGGGATTTTTACCAAAATATATCTCATAAGGAGTTTTAATTAACAACGGTTTCATCATGGCACGATTTATAATATGACAAGCAGTATTGTGGTCCAAGCCATGATCTCTACTAAAGTCCACTAGCTATCAACATAGTTCTAGCCATTTCCTCTAAGGTTCTATTATTCCTTTATTGAGGTGTCCTAGGGGCGGAGAAATTGTGGTCCAAGCCATGATCTCTAATAAAGTCATCAAACTTAAAGTTCTCAAATTCCTTGCCATGGTCGGATCTAAGGTGTAACAATTTTTTACCATTCAAATTTTGAACTTTCTTTGCAAAGACAAGGAACTCATCATAAGTCTCTTCCTTGCTAGAAAGAAAAAAAATAAACCATGTAAATCTAGAGAAGTCATCAACAATAACCAACACATATTTCTTGTCACTTCTACTTTGAATCCTCATTGGTCCACACAAATCCATATGAATCAACTCTAATGGTCTTGTGGTACTCACCACATTCTTAGACTTAAAGGAGGATCTAACATGCTTCCCTTTAGCACACGCATCACAAACACGATCTATATGAAACTTAATTGAAGGTAGACCTAAAACTAGTTCTTTAGAATGAAGTTTGTCAAGCAAAGAAAAACTAGCATGTCCAAACCGCATATACCATAAAAGAGGATCATCATCAATAACACTAAGGCATGTATACTTATTTTTGGGAACAAGGTTAAGATCCACAATATATATGTGTTCCCTTTCCTTTTCCTTCTAAAACGACATCCTTAGTGCTTTTGTTGATGATCAAACATTGTTGACTACTAAATTTCACAAAGTTCCCTTTATCACATAATTGGGAAATACTCAACAAATTATGCTTCAAACCATCAACTAGAAAAACGTTATCTATGGAATGTGACAATGACTTACCAACTTTTCCCATGGCAACTATGTTGCCTTTCCTTCAAGAACAATAGATTTATTTTTCCAAGTTAAATTACTTGTTTCCAAGTTCTCGTTAAGGCAAACAAGTCTAATAGGGCATGAGTTCCTATAATGACCAGTGTTCCACAAAACATACAAACTTTATCACTTGGTAAATCAACTCTCTTTTTAGGTTTTTCAAATTTCTTTTTGTGATTAAAACCGAGACCTTCAGTTTGTTTGGTTTAAAGGTTCTTAATCCAATGTGGAATAGGTAGGATTTTCTTCTTGTTCCTACTTATGTGTAGTTCCCCTTCCCTTGTTTTCTTATTCCAAAAATGAAACATGATTTTTCAATTCGTTTATTTCAGATTTGAAAATTTGCAAGGGAACTGACTTGATATGAAAGGAACTCACTTCAGGAACAAACTCCTTTAACTGAGATAACTCAAGGCTAACATAGTACTATATTAGTTTTGATTTCGAAATCCACTTTTAATTTTAGATTTTTATCAAACAACTCAAAAAATCTTTGTTCAATATCAGTTCGAATACTTTTAAGCCATGAACTATGTTCCTTTGCAACTATTAAAGCATGTTGACATTGTTTCAGTTTAGAGGACTCATCTTTGCAATCATTCACATCATCAACAATAAACTCAAATAATTTTTCTTTACTTAAGGAATTAAGACGAGTTTTGATAGTGTCTAAACTTGGCTTAAGAGATTCATTCTCTTCATTAGATTCGGAATTGTCAAGAGCCATGAAACAAAAGTTTGCCGTCTCCTCATTAGATTGAGGTTCACCTTCTTCTTCAGAGTCAGAATCTCCCCATGCAACAACCATAGCTTTCTTCATATCAAATGTGGTATAGGAACTCTTGTGATCCTTGTTCTTATCTTTGCTTCGTTCCCTTCCTTGGCCTTTGTCTTGTTCCCATTAGGGACACTCCTTGATAAAGTGATCGGAACTGCCACACTTATGACAAACAAGTTTGTTAGGATATTTCTTATTTTTACCTTTGTAGTCTCCATTCTTCATGTTCCTAAACATCCTTTTGAATTTTCGGACCATGATAGCTGATTCTTCTTCGTTAGTTTATGTGTCATCACTTTCATCGGCTTTCAAGGCAATCGATTTTTGTTTGGACATATCTCCATTCTCATTTTCCATTTGCAGCTCGTGAGTCATAAGAGAACCAGCAAGTTGTTCCATATTGAACTTCGTAAAGTCCTTAGTTTCTTGTAAGGTAGTAACCTTAGTCATCCATCGATCCCTAGGAAGGCTTTTTAGGACCTTTCGTACCTGTTCCTCATAAGTAATTACTTTTCCAAGAGATGTAAGCCCATTAATAATATTAGCAAAACGTGTAAACATGTCTTGAATAGATTCTTTTGGTTTCATTTGAAAGAGTTCATATTGATTCATCAAAAGATCTATTTTCGATCTTTTGACCTCACTCGTACCTTTATGAGTGACTTCAAGGAGATCCAAAAATTTGTTTTGCGGTTTTGCATCCCATGACACGATTGTGTTCATGAGGTCCAAGACCACAATCAAGCAGTTTTATAGCAAGAGCATTGATTTCCATTTTTTCAAAATCTTCTTTATCGAAATCAGACATGGATTTAGTAATTACCTTGTTCTTGTCATTAGTCGTAGTGACTTCAAAATCGCCTACCTCTATGACTCTCCGTACCTGGTAATTGTCGGCTTTGATGAAGATCTCCATTATGCTCTTCTAGTAGGTACAGAACTTAACATTGAACATTGGTGGCCTCTGTGTAGAGTACTCTTCTTCCAGTTTCTCTCTAGTATTCATATTTTCCAAGATCTTGACTCAACAGGGTTTCCTGAGTTTTAGAGTGCCCGCTCTGATACCAATTGTTGTATAATATGAGCACTATAAGAGGGGGTGTGAATTATAGTAAGAGAATATGATATACTTTTTACGGAATTAAAAGCTAACATGGGAACACACAATGGGAACACGAGAGATTTTAGCAAGGAAAAATATCCTAGGTCTAATAGGAAGAAACAACCTCGACCACAAGAGATTTTAACTCAAACTTTCCACTATAAGAGGCCAAAACAACTCCATTTACAATCCTATTACTTTTCTCTGAGCCACAACTTAAGTTCCTAAACTCAAGTTCCCAACAACAGTTCCCACAACTGTCGTTCCTCTCGAACTTCACTTAAGGTTCCTTTCTCTTTCTCTTTCACTCAAACCCTTTACCCAAAAATAAAATTTGTAAGACAACGGAAGAGTAATAACTCGAATAAAGTAAGTATGAATTCTCTTAGGAACGGCACTAACTCTTAAGACAACTACGGATAATTAGCTAAGCCAGACACAAAATAATCTAAGGTTTAGGCGCCTATTTATAGAGAACCTAGGCAAGACATAAACTATCCACTACTTAATTCATTATCCCATGATGTCCATGACTTAATTTTATAATTACTTTATATTAAATATTACTTGAGAAATAATTAACCAACTCAGGCCAATACTTAACTTAGGAATAAGAAGCAGTAAGTATTACGTGATTTTAAGTACTTGGGAAATAATTAATCTAATTAAATTATTTAAGACTTGGGAAGTAATTAACTAAGCCCACTAACCACTAAATACAACTGTGTAGCATTAGTTGTGGGAACTGTTGTTGGGAACTTGAGTTTAGGAACTTAAGTTGTGGCTCAGATAAAAGTAATAGGATTGTAAATAGAGTTGTTTTGGCCTCTTATAGTGGAAAGTTTGAGTTAAAATCTCTTGTGGTCGAGGTTGTTTCTTCCTATTAGGCCTAGGATATTTTTCATCGCTAAAATCTCTCATGTTCCCATTGTGTGTTCCCATGTTAGCTTTTAATTTCGTAAAAAGTATAGCATATTCTCTCACTATAATTCACACCCCCTCTTATAGTGCTCATATTATACAACAATTGGTATCAGAGCGGGCACTCTAAAATTCAGGAAACCCTGTTGAGTTCAAGATCTTGGAAATTATGAATACTAGAGAGAAACTGGAAGAAGAGCACTCTACATAGAGGCCACTAATGTTCAATGGTAAGTTTTGTACCTAATAGAAGAGCATAATGGAGATCTTCATCAAAGCCGACAATTACCAGGTACGGAGAGTCATAGAGGTAGGCGATTTTGAAGTCACTACCACTAATGACAAGAACAAGGTAATTACTAAATCCATGTCTGAATCCGATAAAGAAGATTTTGAAAAAATGGAAATCAATGCTCTTGCTATAAAACTGCTTCATTGTGGTCTTGGACCTCATGAACACAATCGTGTCATAGAATGAAAAACCGCAAAACAAATTTTGGATCTCCTTGAAATCACTCATAAAGGTACGAGTGAGGTTAAAAGATCGAAAATAGATCTTTTGATGAATCAATATGAACTCTTTCAAGTGAAACCAAAAGAATTTATTCAAGACATGTTTACACGTTTTACTAATATTATTAATAAGCTTACATCTCTTGGAAAAGTAACTACTTCTGAGGAACAGGTACGAAAGGTCCTAAGGAGCCTTCATAGGGATCGATGGATGGCTAAGGTTACTGCCTTACAAGAAACTAAGGACTTTACGAAGTTCAATCTGGAACAACTTGATGGTTCCCTTATGACTCACGAGCTGCAAATGGAAAATGAGAATGGAGATATGTCCAAACAAAAATCAATTGCCTTGAAAGCCAATGAAAGTGATGACACATAAACTAACGAAGAAGAATCCGCTGTCATGGTCCGAAAATTCAAAAGGATATTTAGGAACATGAAGAATGGAGACTACAAAGGTAAAAATAAGAAATATCCTAACAAACTTGTTTGTCATAAGTGTGGCAGTTCCGATCACTTTATCAAGGAGTGTCCCCAATGGGAACAAGACAAAGGTCATGGAAGGGAACGAAGCAAAGATAAGAACAAGGATCACAAGAGTTCCTGTACCAGATTTGATATGAAGAATGCTATGGTTGTTGCATGGGGATATTCTAACTCTGATGAAGAAGGTGAACCTCAATCTAATGAGAAGACGGCAAACTTTTGTTTCATGGCTCTTGACAATTCCGAATTTGATGAAAAGATTGAATCTCTCAAGCCAAGTTTAGACACTATCAAAACTCGTCTTGATTCCTTAAGTAAAGAAAAATTATTTGAGCTCATTGTTGATGCTGTGAATGGTTGCAAAGATGAGTCCACTAAACTGAAACAATGTCAACATGCTTTAATAGTTGCAAAGGAACATACTTCATGGCTTAAAAGTATTCGAACTGATATTGAACAAAGATTTTTTGAGTTGTTTGATAAAAATAAAAAATTAAAAGAGGATTTCTAAAGTCTTAAAAATGAGAACTACTTGTTAAGCCTTGAGTTATCTCAGTTAAAGGAGTTTGTTCCTGAAGTGAATTCTGTTGTATCCTAAAAATCAAGGGGTACCGAGATGACATGTGGCTTCATCCTAGCCATACAAGTGGCGCACGTTTATGAAAGTAAAGTACATGGGTCAGAGGATTATGTAGGCTAAAGTACACCCTTCTGAGGAATAAGTTGTACTAAAACCACTCTTATGGCCCAAATCTGTACTTAGGCCCAGCTAAAACCTCTTATACTCCTGTATAAAAGTGAGGTGTGCTAACCAATCAGTACTTGTCATGTGTCACCATATTACTGCTTAGCCAATCAGATGCTCCCAAATTAGGGTGACATCAAGGTACAGCAGTCATTTCAAACAGCATAAATAGTCCTTGAAATCAGGGGAAAGGTAGGTTTGTCAGAGGATAGTACTGTTATTCTGCCATAAATTCTCTCTCTCTCTCTCTCTCTCTCTCTCTCCATTTTCTCTCTCTAAAAGTTCCTTCATATCCCTGATATCTTACTTAAGCAGCGGAGGGGGAAATACCACCCAAACCTCCAGGGTGGTCCCTTTTTACAGGTTGCTGGTCAGAAGTCTGTACTGGGATCCGAGCCCAATCATTGTTGCACAAGTCTCCAAATCAAGAATCTGAAGTTAGGAGTTGTTGTATTAGTTTACTAGTTTCATACTACGTCATATTTGGCGCCGTCTACGGGGAGACGCAACAATGACGGATTGTCACTCATTAAACATGGCGAGGAATAGAAGTTTTAGGGTTCAAGTAGAGGATATTGTGGATGACGAGAGGCCACCTCGAGGACGGGACAGGCATCATGCTGTCGTTCATCTTGAGGGAAGGACAATGACCCCTGTCATCCAGGAAAACCTTGATCGTCCAGTGACAGCTGGTCACTTAGAGAATGTCTTAAATGACTTCCAGTCCAGAATGGCCGCTGTCATGGAAGAGCAGATTAAGAACAATATGTTGTTCTTTCAGATAAGTCCAGAAGGAGAGGGAGCAGAGCCGCTCAAAGGAAGGTCTCAAGAGGGTCGTCCAGGGACTAGCCGGCCACCTCGGCCAGAGTTGTCCAGGCCGCCTTCCAAGGGAAAGCAGCCAGCTGTTAGTGACTCAAGGAGGAAGATGGACTGGAAGCTGGTAGTCCGTCCAGGAGACAATATTCCCCCTACCGGCCACAAAATGGAGACGAATGCTAGGGAGTATCTGAAAGCCAAGAGAGCTGCAGCCCAGCAGCGTTCAGCCTCTGGTTCCACTCCTTATATGAAGGACCCGTCATTGAGGCTTCCGTCTAGAACAGCAGGACGAAGTCATGGACCTTCGGCTTTTCAGCCAAGGCAAGAAAAAACAGTTTTGCAGCCAATGGTGTATAGGCGTCAGGCGTTAGCTAACACCTCTTCTAATCCGGTACTAAAGGAGTACCGCCGGGAGAACATACCCATTGAGGGTCAGGTTGGGGCACTTCAGATCAATTGGCCAACTCCTTTCTGGTCAGAATTATGGAGTCCCCTCCTTTCCCAAAGGTTAAGCTCCCGACGATCGAACCTTTCGATGGAACAACAGATCCAGATTATCATCTATCAGCCTATAAGCATCAGATGTATGTCCAAGGGATGGACGATGCTACTTGGTGTAAAAGTTTCCCAGCTACGTTGAAGGGAGTAGCTCAGAAATGGTTTAACAATTTGCCGCCTACCTCAGTGAACAATTTCACTGAGCTTAGTATCCTGTTCACCAGTCACTTTGTGGCTAACCGTCAAGAACAAAAAACAAGCATGCACTTGGGTAAGGTGGTTCAAGGTCCAAAAGAAGCTTTAAGAAGTTATGTAAAAAGATTCAATCAAGAGGCGTTGCAGATCTAGGATCTGAATGCTGAAGTGGCATTTGACGCTTTTATCAGAGGTTTAAGACCCGGAAGGTTTAAGGTTGATTTGGTAAAGAAGAAAATCACTACATTGACAGAAGCCCTGAAAGAGGCCGAAGCTTTTACCCATGCCACGGAGGTTTGTGCTGAGGCAAAACAACCGGAGGTAAAGAAAATTGAAGAGGTTGTTCAGCCAAAAAAGAATCTGCCCAAGAAAGCTGAAACTTGGGCAATGACTTCGTTGACCACTTTGTCCAAGAGGAGTAGGCGATCTGAGCCGGTAGTCTCAGTTGAACCCATAGAGTTCAACAAAGATCAGTATTCCATTCTTATGGAAATCAAAGATAAGCATGAGTTGAAAGCCCCGGCTGAAATGAAGACGCCTTACCGTTACAGAGATAAAAGCAAATATTGTCATTTCCACAAGGATTGTGGTCATGAGACCAACAAGTGCAAGCATTTGAAGAGAGCATTAGAAGATCTGGCCCGAAAGGGAAAAATGAATTCTTATCTACCTTCGTCAGGAAGGATATTCCAGAAGAAAGATAACTATCAGGTAAGAAGGAAAGACGATGAAAGCACAGATGATGATGTAGTAATGGTCATCTTAGGAGGATTCGCAGCCGGAGGTCCAACAAATCGCGGCCACCAGAATTATTTAAGGGAACTCAACCAGGTTATGCTCACTAACCAGGCCGAGTCTGATCCTTTCCCCAAAATAGTGGTCAGTAAGTTTGACCGAGGAAAGATAAGGACGCCGCATGATGACCCTTTAGTTTTTGAAATGAAGATTGCCAACCTCAGGGTTAGGCGAATTCTGATTGATACCGGAAGCTCTACTGATATAATCAGTGCTAATTATTTATCTCGGTTGAAGTTTGAGGAGAATGATCTGGTGCCTGTAAATCATCCTATAATTGGCTTCGGCGGAGGAATCATTCATCCTATGGGGACTGTCACCCTACCCGTCAGAGTAGGGGAAAAAGATGCTGCTCGGACGCTTTTTGTGAAATTTTTGGTAGTACGGGACTTGACTGCTTATAATATCATTCTCGGACGACCTACCTTTGTTAGTCTTGGACGAACACTTGAGCAACTACAAGAGGGGGGTGAATTGTAATTGGAGAGATTTTCAAACTTTTTGCGGAAATAAAAGAATGAATAAGTAAGAAGGAACTAATTGCACGAATAAAGAAAGAACTAGGAACACGAGATTTTTTACAAGGAAAACTTCCTAGGCCCAATAGGAAGAAAAACCTTGACCACTAGGGATTTTGACTCAATTCTCTTTAATCACTTTTAGGCCAAAAGACTCTCTTTTGTACAACCTAAACTTGGACCAACTCTATTCCTCTAGGAACTTGTTCCCCATCAGCCTGTTCCCCCTGAACAGTTGACTTCTCCCTTGACTTCACTCGAAGTCTTTTCTCTTTCTCTCTTCTCTTTCTCTTTCTCTCCTTCTCTCAAGAATGATTACAGATTTTGATTCTCTCAACCCAATCTATAATACATCAATGTCAAAGAAGAAGAAAAACCGAGCTAACTTTCACTAAGAATAATACATAAAAATTCTGAAAGTTATTCTAAAAGATCATTACAAACATCTATTTGTAGAGAACTAATTGCTCGCTTTCTTCTCCACGAACTTCTCCATGTTCTTCTCCATGAACACACGTTCTTTTAGCCAATTCTCCATTTTGTCCGTTGTAATCTATCCGTTGGCAGTTTAGTTTGTTAGGCTTCCACGATCTTCTCCATGATCTCAGCCACTTCTCCATTATCACACGCCTTACATATAGTTAGGTTGTTATGGTTCCTAAATTCTAGGAACTACTTCAACTTTCACTTTGTTGGCGCTGCTGCTTAGGTTAATGATTTGCGCCTCCACATTTCTAGGAAATTATAAATGCTGCGCATACATTACACTATACAAGATATTATAGAATCTTCATATATTTCATTAGTTATCACCATAATATAAATTGGATAACACAAGTAAATAATAAATTTAAACTTGATTAAATACTTAATCAATTTTTCATAAAATATTTACCATTTTATTTGTGAACCATACGAACATTTATTCGTATTAAAACTAGACAAATAAAATAAATAAAACAAAAACAAACTAGAGAACTAGAACAAAGACATAAACCAGCTACTTCTAACAAGGAACCTAAAAACCGAAATAAACTAATAAAATATTAATTATATGTCATTATCAAAATAGTGAAATAACAACCTTAAATCAAATCAAGGCTGTTATTGTGACACATCTAATGCTGATGAAGTTCGAGTGTGATGGGGGGAAAGATTGGATCTCTTTATGGAGATCAGCAAGCTGCTAGAGAATGCTACCTTACCACCCTCAAACCATCATCATGGAAAGGAAAGGCAAAGCCTCCGAAGGTCAGCGAAGATGATTCGGCCGAGAAGGTGAAGGGTCAGATTATTGAGTTAAAGCAAGAAGTAGAGAAGGTGCAAGTGCTACCCTTCCTGAGAGCAAGCCGTCAATGCTCTTCCTAGCAAGAAAAGGAGGTGTTTGGCTATTAAAGAGGAAAAGAATTCATCTGAGGAGGTTATGGCAATAATGAGCCTGGGACTAGAACGTCAAGAGCCGGTAAAAAGCCCGGTAGAGATCTGTCTAAGACCAGAGGGTCCAGAAAGGACATTGAAGATTGGGTCCGTCCTGAATTCTGAAATCAAGGACGCCTTGGTCACGTTGCTAAAAGAATTTGAAGATGTTTTTGCTTATATCGTAGAGGAAATGCCAAGGATAGATTCTGAAGTTGCGGTGCATAGGCTGAATATTGAGCCGGGGTAGAATCCAGTCCGGCAAAAGAAGAGGCATCTTGGGCCGGCCAGGAATCAAGCCGTCGACCAAGAGGTCCAGAAGCTTTCAAATCAATTTATCCGTGAAACCTATTATCCAGATTGGGTGGCAAATGTGGTAATGGTCCCAAGCCGAATGGTACTTGGAGGATGTGTGTTGATTACACGGATTTGAACAAGGCTTGTCCTAAGGACAGTTTCCTTGCCCAAGATTGACCGGCTGGTTGATTATACAGCAGGACATGCACTACTTAGTTTCATGGACGCCTACTCAGGCTTCCACCAGATTCCCATGTGGTCGAGCGATCAGGATAAAACCTCCTTCATCACGAAAAAAGGGTTATATGGCTGGCTTCGGATGCCATTCGGCTTGAGGAATGCGGGCCACCTTTCAAAGGCTCATCAACACTGTTTTTCAGCCGCAGCTTGGCAAAAATATGGAGGCTTATATTGACGATATGATCGTCAAGAGTCGAGAAGAAAAAGATCACTTGGAAGATTTGAGAAACCTTCATCACTTTGAGAAATACAAGTTAAAGCTCAATCCGCAAAATGCGTCTTTGGGTAGTAGCTGGGAAGTTTCTAGGGTTTTTGGTCGATCAGCGAGGGATTGAGGCCAACCCTGACAAAATTCAGGCAATTCTAGATATGACCTCGCCGTCAAGGTCAAGGAAGTACAGCGTCTGACGGGATGTCTGGCTGCTCTTGGACGGTTTCTTTCGAAATCAGGAGATAAGTGTCATCACTTCTTTGCAACTATAAAAAAGAAAGCAAATTTTGAATGGACGAAGGAAGCTGAGAAAGCACTTCAGCAAGTTAAAGAACATCTTCGGCAGTTACCTAGGCTAATCAGCCCGGCCGAAGGAGAAAAATTCTATGTTTACCTGGCCGTGTCCCCATTCGCGATAAGTGTTGTTCTCCTCGCTGAGAGAGATTCAGTACAAATACCGTCTACTTTGTCAGCCATGTGCTAAAGGACGCAGAAGGCAGGTATTCGTCCATTAAGAAGTTCGGCCTGGCGCTGTTAATGGCCAGCCAAGATTGAGGCCTTATTTTCTTGCTCACAGTATTCTTTCTACACAGATCAGCCATTGGCAGGTATTGCACAAGATGGACGCATCCGGCCGAATGTTGAAATGGGCCGTTGAGCTCAATATGTTTGACTTGATGTTCGAGCCCCAAAAAGCAATCAAGGGGCAAGCTCTAGCGGACTTTATTGTAGAGCTTACCCGGCCTATAGTAGAAAACGTCCGGGACCCAGCAGAGGGAAAGAGACATTGGACCCTAATGGTGGACGGCTCATCCACTGCTAATGGATGTGGAGCCGGGATAATTTTCCAGTCACCCGAAGGGGATAAGTTTGAGTATGCAATGAAGTTCCAATTCCAAGCTTCAAACAACGAAGCAGAGTATGAAGCTCTCTTAGCCGGCATTAGGTGTCAAAGCGGCTGGAGCACTGGAAATTGTAGCTAAAACTGATTCTCTGCTGGTAGTCAGCCAAGTAAATAGGGACTTCGAATGCAACGAAGCGTCCATGAGTAAGTATATGAACTTGATAAAAGAGGAGATCAAATCTTTGAAGCGATTCGTCCTAGATCAAGTGCCTAGATCTGAAAACCATCAGGTTGATGCCCTCTCTAAGCTAGCCAGTTCGGCTGAAGGGGATGTGCCTAGAACAGTCTTCTGGGAGGTCAAGGCGGCCAAGAGCATTGATGCCGAGGAAGTTCTGTTTCTCAACCGGGAAG
Source organism: Beta vulgaris subsp. vulgaris (assembly GCF_026745355.1). Lineage (NCBI taxonomy): Eukaryota > Viridiplantae > Streptophyta > Magnoliopsida > Caryophyllales > Amaranthaceae > Beta > Beta vulgaris. The sequence continues at coordinate 22,383,494 of NC_079208.1, forward strand.
ATAAGTGGATGAGTCCCATTATTGAGTACAAGAAGATAGGCCGGTTGCCTCTTGATCCTTTAGAAGCTAAGTACGTGAAGGCTAGGGACAAGTGGTTCGAGTTGTGGAATAAAACTCTGTACAAAAAATCCTTCAACCGGCCTCTTCTTAAGTGCATCAGCAGGAAGGAGGGATTGGACGTTTTGAAAGACTCATGAAGGACCTGTCTTCCCACATTGGGGGAGGGCGTTAGGAGAAAAAGCTCTAAGGACGGCTATTTTGGCCGACCTTGAAGGAGGACGCCTTGCTTTACGCAAAGAAATGTGATAGTTGCAAAACATGGCAACATCTATCAGAAGCCGTCCAATTACTTAACTCCAATACTCTTTCCTCTTCCCTTTGCTAAATGGGGAATGGACATTCTTGGCCCCTTTCCTATTGCTGCCGGCCAGAAGAAGTTCGTAATAGTAGCCGTCGACTACTTTACAAAATGGGTTGAAGCTGAAGCATTGAGAGGCATTACCACCAACGACGTCAAAGGGTTCATCTGGAAGAACCTCATCACAAGGTTTGGTATGCCCCAGTCCATTGTCTTTGACAATGGACCACAATTTGAAACACCCAAGCTTCGTCAATGGCTGGTCGATCAAGGAATCAAGGCTCACTTTGCTGCAGTGGCTCATCCACAAGCTAATGGGCAGGTCGAAGCTTTTAATAAGATCTTGTCGGCCGGAATCAAAAAGAAGTTAGATAATGCAAAGGGATTATGGGTTGAAGAATTGCAGTTGGTCTTATGGTCAATAAGGACAACGGCCAAGAACTCTACTGGAGAAACCCCATTCATGCTGGTATATGGCTCTGAGGCCGTCCTTCCTATAGAGATTGAGGAACCAACCCTGAGGGTGATGATGTACTCAGAAGACGCTAACTGGGCAGGTCTCCGGACGACTTTGGATTTAATCCCTGAAGTCAGGGGCAATGCACTGCTGAGAATGCAACTCTACAAGTTAAGGATGACAAGGGAGTTTAACAAAAGAGTTGCAAGGCGTCCGTTGAAACTTGGAGACCTCGTCTTAAGGAAGATGGAAGCGGTCGGCCGAGCTAAGGAGCTAGGAAAGCTCACCCCTAATTGGGAAGGACCTTACAAAATAATCGAAGTAGTTCAGAATGGCACCTTTCGTCTGGAAGGCATGGACGGGCATTCAATTCCTAAGACGTGGAATTCTGATACTTTGAAAAAATACTTTGTTTAGGGTATCTTAAGAAAGTGTAATCTATTCTTAGCACATTACAATAAAAAAAGTACAAATGTATACATGTACCTTGACTATCCGTCAAGCAAAATTCATATAATACAGTTCTACTTCCCTATGACTCTCTGTTTGATTTATTTGCTTAAGTTATATACTATCGTCCAAAGCTAACTTATAAAACAGCGCAGCAAGAAAAAACACCTTCTATTAGGAGGTCGGCCAACATGTTATCATCCTAATATGGATAAGTACATAAAATGGCCGAAAGTTTGTTTACTTAAAAAAGGTGAACATCTCCTAAACAAGGTCGGCTTGAATTAGGACGCCTTAGTAAAGGTATCCTACTTTCCGTCCAAAGGCCATACTTCGAAATAACAACCTTAGTAAAGGAACAAGTTATTTCGCAAATGAAACAAAGATGGACGAGTTACAGTCATTCCCATAAAACGTCCTAGTTATTTAAAAGAGATTATGGTCTTGTTTCCTTCTTGAAGCACAGGAAGGTCACCAGAACCTCCTCATCCAAGAAGGGGGGCATATAGGGACATAATTTATTAAAAATAACTAAGTCTTTGTCCAATGATGAATGATTGCCAAAATTCAGGCCGAACAAGTTATTAACTTAGCAGTTTTAAACTCACAAGTTTTTTACTTAGGCCACTGATAAATGTCTTGATCTACTCGGCCAAAAAGAGCTATTGGATCAGACGAAGTCCTTTAGGACGAATTGCCTTTGTACTTGGGCATAAATGTTCAAAGCATAAAACAAGGCGTCCATTGCATGAAAATGTAAAGCATTGGAAATGGAAAAATATAATTTTTATAGAAGAAAGAAGAGATTACAAGCTAATCTAAAAATTACAAAGCAAAACTAAAAAGCTACAAATACAAAAAGGCCTGCGGCCGAGAGGGGGAATGGGGAAAGCTAAGCCTCTGGAGGAATGTTGTTCTCTTCATCTTGGGCTGCGGCTTCGTCTTCCTCTTCGTCTTCAGAGGATTCTTGGAAGACGGGGGGTTCCTCCCCTTTAATGTTAACCTTGTACAGGCTCTCTTGAAATTCTAGCCGGCGAACATACCTGGGGATGTCGTCCTCCTTGGCCAGCATTTCAAAGGCCTGCATAGCCGAAGCCTTCGAAGTATTGATTACTTCGTTCATAGCCTCCTTGGCCGCCTCCTCGGTGGCCGAAAGTTCCAACTTCAGCATATGGCTCTTCCCTCGGAGATAGCGGTTCTCTCTCCTATGTTCCGCCGCGGCCACCAAGGCCATATCCCTCTCGTCCTGGAGAGCGTCCCTCTCGTCCTGGAGAGCGTCCCTCTCGTCCAGAAGACTGGTCAGCCGGAGGAGATAGTTTTTGATTTGGACCTCCATCTCAGCTGACCGTTTTTCCCATGCCGTCTTCGACTGCTAGTGTAGTAACTCCTCCTCGGCCATGGAGAACTGGGCATGGTTGGCAGCTTTAGTAACGTCAGCAACAAGTTTTTTGTTCTCTTTCCTCAGCTGCCTTGCCCAGTCTTCGGCCATAAAACTGCGAGCAAAGAGCTGTCAAAGGAAAAACGAAAAGTGTTAGGACGGATGCAAAATTGAAGAAATATATCTAAGTATAAAATTTCAAGGCGTCTAAAGAAAAGTTACCTCTGCAGCCAGTTGAGACATGTAGCCGACATGTCCTGATGAGGCTCCCCTCAAACCCTTGGTGTAAATTTCAGGGAAGCATTTGAAAAGCTCCAGCTTGAGCTTCTCTCTGTCCGCCGAGCTCATCTTTGAAAAAGTGGCTGAAGACTCATCGTCAGAAAGAGTTGGAGAGCCGGCCGGAGCTTCTTCAGCTTTGCCCTTTCCCTTATTTGTAAGAGGTGACTCGTCAGTATTTCTGACGGGTATTACGACCGTCTAACGGTTGGAGGGACTCATTGGCCGCCCGCCAACCCGCAGGGTTCTAACGATAATCGAGTAGTAAGACTCACCAAAAGAACGGGAGGCCGTCCTATATGCCTCCGACATCTGGCCTCCCAGTTTGGCCACTGGACCTGAAAAGACTGACCCGTCCACAGCCGTGTCAAGGTCGATAACTGTGTTCGGCTGATCGGTGGCAGGAGGGCCGGCAGGACCAGTGTAGGTCACCATGGCCAGATCGTCAGCCGTGGGAAGCTCTTCCTTGGCCGAAATCTCTCCCTTGGCCGGAATCTCGATCTCGACCTTGGGAATTGGCCGCGATGTTTTCTTCCTATTGGCCGTGAACCCCTTTGCCTTTTTAGGAGGGGGGGCCTCGCTTGTAGTGGCCGGTCTCTTCTTGACGGCCGGTTTTTCCGCCAACGCTTTGGACGTTGGGGCATTTTTCTGAAAAAGCAAAAGTTAAGTTAAAAGGAAGGATCAGAAGAAGCAAGAGCCCGTCCGAAAGAAACTTCATGACGCCCTCCTCCCTAGAGAAGGAGCTCATCCTGAAGTTATCCCAGGACATTCTGCTCTTCCAGGAAGCAAGGCGTCCAAAATAGGGATAGGACGCTCTGCTCTTCGAGGAAGCAAGGCGTCCAGAATAAAGTTAGGACGACCTGCTCCACGGAGAACGAGTTCGTCCAAAAGTCGACCAAGGACGTTCTGCTCCTGGAAGAAGGAAAAGGTCTAGAGAAATTTAGGATGCTTTTCTCCATAAAGACTGAACTCGTCCAAAGTTAGCACCGGACGCTTTCTCTACAAAAAAAAAATGTATATATATACTTACCTGAGTGTCCGTCCTCTTTTCAGCACCAGTTTTGCTGAACTCCTTCCAAAGAGAGTCTGCGAACTTGGACGAGCTCATGTCTTCTCTCCAAGATTTCCGAGTCTTGCCTTGGCCGAGTCTGCATAAAAGGAAGCATGGTTAAGATCCTGAGAAGAGGACGAGGGAATTTACTTAGAGAATATTGCAGGGTATACCTCTATCCTCGGCCCGTCGTAAACCGGCCGCGACCGAGAAATCGTCGCTGTAAAACATCTCCTTGAAAGGGATCCGAGTTGGACGGACCCTTGAAGGAGACGTCGTTGATGGAATACTCCGAAATCCTAAAGTATTCCATCAACTCTTCAACCGAGCTGCTTTCCAGCTCCAGAAAGGACGCTGTTCGTCCAGCGTTGGTAGCAGCCCGGCTAGTATACCGATATCGTCTGGCTACCGCCTCGTTGGGAGCTTGGACGAACAGGAACTCGGCCTTCCAAGCATGCATCTTGGATGTCTTGTCCCAAGACGTCATGAAGCCTTGACGATTGCAAACACTAAACCAGGCCCCATCAACAGTTTTGGGAACCTTGGAGACGTAGTGTATTTGTGAGAAAGCCGTCATGGACGGGTCGACGCCCTTGAATTCACAGACGGCTATGAAAGTCAGGATGTTTTGCCAGGAATTTGGGGTAAGTTGGTTAAGTCCTATGTGTAGTAATAGAGGAGTCGACTGATGAAGGGGTGCAAAGGAAAGCGCAGTCTGTCATCCAAGGCCAGACGATAAACAGCGAAATGGCCAGCAGGATCACTAAGTATAGTGTCCTCCCGGCCAGGAAGAACAAACTGATACCCCGGCATGGGCATGGCTGAAGAAAGGTGGTCAAGGTGGGAACCTACTCGTCCTAGCCAACCGCTTTCGGCCAAGATATACCTAGGGTCAGACAAGGGGCCTAGACGCCGCCTTATTTGAGAAGAAGTGGTGGATGGCTCGTCTGAATCGCTAGCCGGGTTAGAAGAGGTTTCGGCCTCGTTCGACTCATTTGAGGCCGCCATTGTATTGGAGGGGTTGGGGTCTGGAGAGCCCCGAACTTCATATTCCTCCTGGACGAGTTCAGGAGACGGACTTGGGTTTGCAGGACGAGCACTCTAGACTTCTCGTTCTCCATCAGCGGGAATCCGTCCAGTTGATGCCTCCTTTTCCGAGTTGGAGGCCGGCATGTTAACCCCTCGTCTGATACGAGTTATTTGCTTGACACACGCCAGATTACCCTGCACAGGTAAAGACTAGGTCGTCTGACTTTGCCGTCCATGATTAAAGATACAAAATGCATGTCCGGCCGAGATAGGTCCAACTCTAGAAGATGCTGAAGAAGACAGGCCCTCTGTTCTAGGGTTAGTACCAACCCTTGAGCGGCCGGGATTGTTCAATGAAGAGGACGAATCCATTTTCTTAAAATATGCTTGAAAATACAAAAGAAATGAATGAGGAAATACCTGTAGAATCGGACGAATGTCAAACACGAATGAAACTTCGGACGGACGGAGTAGCAGAATGCGAGAGCTCGGACGGGAGTTACTTCTCTCTCTAAAAGCTCAGTAAAAAAATTGCTGAGTCTCTCTCTCTAGAAATTTTCTCAGCGGTGTTAAAATGATTTCAGAAACGACAAAGTCACGTATTTATAGAGGGGTGAAAGTGACCCCCTAATCCGGTAAAAATAACCGTTGCCATGGAAAGTTGACCTGTGGAGACCGGCAAAATGGCGCCTCTTTTTTGAAAAAAGAGAAGGGCAGTTCCAGGTCGGTCAAAAGAGGAAGATCAACCGTCTTGGCGCCTAAAAAGTAACTTCCTCTTTTAAGGGGCAAATGTTGTAGCCTAAAAATCAAGGGCTACCAAGATGACACGTGGCTTCATCCTAACCATACAAGTGGCGCACATTTATGAAAGTAAAGTACATGGGTCAGAGGATTATGTGGGATAAAGTACACCCTTCTGAGGAATAAGTTGTACTAAAACCTCTCTTATGGCCCAAATCTGTACTTAGGCCTAGCTAAAACCTCTTATACTCCTGTATAAAAGTGAGGTGTGCTAAACAATCAGTACTTGCCATGTGTCACCATATTACTGCTTAGCCAATCAGATGCTCCCAAATTAGGGTGACATCAAGGTACAGCAGTCATTTCAAACAGTATAAATAGTCCTTGAAATCAGGGGAAAGGTACGTTTGTCAGAGGATAATACTGTTATTCTGCCATAAATTCTCTCTCTCTCTACTTTCTCTCTCTAAAAGTTCCTTCATATCCCTGATATCTGACTTAAGCATCGGAGGGGGAAATACCACCCAAACCTCCAAGGTGGTCCCTTTTTGCAGGTTGCTGGTCAGAAGTATGCACTGGGATCCGAGCCCAATCATTGTGGCATAAGTCTCAAAATCAAGAATCCAAAGTTGGGAGTTGTTGTATTAGTTTACTAGTTTCATACTACGTAACAAGTTCCTTTCATATCAAGTCAGTTCCCTTGCAAAGTTTCAAATCTGAAATAAACGAATTGAAAAATCATGTTTCGTTTTTGGAATAAGAAAACAAGGGAAGGGGAACTACACTTAAGTAGGAACAAGAAGAAAATCCTACCTATTCCAAATTGGATTAAGAACCCTTAAACCAAACAAACTGAAGGTCTCGGTTTTAATCACAAAAAGAAATTTGAAAAACCTAAAAAGAGAGTTGATTTACCATGTGATAAAGTTTGTATGTTTTGTGGAACACTGGTCATTATAGGAACTCATGCCCTATTAGACTTGTTCGCCTTAACGAGAACTTGGAAAAAGAAATCTATTGTCCTTGAAGGAAAGGCAACATAGTTGCCATGGGCAAAGTTGGTAAGTCATTGTCACATTCCATAGATAACGTTTTTGTAGTTGATGGTTTGAAGCATAATTTGTTGAGTATTTCCCAATTCTGTGATAAAGGGAACTTTGTAAAATTTAATAGTCAACAATGTTTGATCATCAACAAAAGCACTAAGGATGTCGTTTTAGAAGGAAAAGGAAAGGGATTACATATGTTGTGGATCTTAACCTTGTTCCCAAAAATAAGTATACATGCCTTAGTGTTATTGATGATGATCCTCTTTTATGGTATATGCGGTTTGGACATGCTAGTTTTTCTTTGCTTGACAAACTTCGTTCTAAAGAACTAGTTTTAGGTCTACCTTCAATTAAGTTTCATATAGATCGTGTTTGTGATGCGTGTGCTAAAGGGAAGCATGTTAGATCCTCCTTTAAGTCTAAGAATCTGGTGAGTACCACAAGACCATTAGAGTTGATTCATATGGATTTGTGTTGACCAATGAGGATTCAAAGTAAAAGTGACAAGAAATATGTGTTGGTTATTGTTGATGACTTCTCTAGATTTACATGGGTTATTTTTTTTCTTTCTAGCAAGGAAGAGACTTATGATGAGTTCCTTGTCTTTGCAAAGAAAGTTCAAAATTTGAGTGGTAAAAAATTGTTACACCTTAGATCTGATCATGGCAAGGAATCTGAGAACTTTAAGTTTGATGACTTTAGTAAAGATCATGGCTTACACCACAATTTCTCTGCCCCTAGGACACCTCAATAAAGGAATAATAGAACCTTAGAAGAAATGGCTAGAACTATGTTGATAGCTAGTGGTCTTCCTATGAACTTTGGGGCCAAAGCCGTGAATACTGCTTATCATATTATAAATCGTGCCATGATGAAACCGTTGTTAATTAAAACTCCTTATGAGCTATATTTTGGTAAAAATCCCAATATTACATATTACAAAACATTTGGATGTAAATGTTTTGTTCATAATAATGGGAAACAAAATCTTGGAAAATTTGATGCTATAAGTGATAAAGCTGTATTTCTAAGATACTCTTCAAGTAGCAAGTCTTATAGAGTTTACAATAAAAGGACTATGTTGTAGAAGAAAGCGTCCATTATATTTTTCATGAAACAAATAAAATTATTCCAAGCACACAGGTTGATGATGACTTCAAGATAGGTTTAGCAAAAGACCAAATTCTCATTGATGATGAGAATTTGGAAGAGGAAGAAGTCATGGGAACAAAGCCTAAGGAACAACATCATGTTCCTATTCTCAACGAAGAAGAAGAACTAGGTGAGGATACACAAGTGAATGAATCCATTATTGTTGAACCTGGTTCCCATGAACAGGGAAGTGAAGATGATCAAGGAAATCAAGTTTCCATCCAGGATTTCCAACCAAAGCCTTGGAAACATCAGTGTTCCCATCCCGTGTAACTCATAATCAGTGACATAAACAAGGGAACTCAAATGAGATCCCAAATTAGAAATTTTTGTGCTTTTGTATAGGATTCTTTTGATAATAACCACTTTTAATTACTTCGTATCAAGTGGTTATTATCAAAAAAAAATCCTATACAAAATTAACAACTAGTATCAACATTAATTGCTTATGGAAGTTTAATCAATAATAGCCTTATATACACTAGGGTTGCAAAATCATATGTCTTTTAATTACTTCGTAATAATTTTCATCAAAAGTTGTTTACAAAAATTGAAAAGGAAAACTGTAGTTGTCAGTGTTGTGTTTATTGTTTGCAAATGATGAGGAAGAGAATATAATGATGAAGAAGAAGTTGTAGTGTAACTTGTTTTTGGGAGTGAGAGATAAATTAGGGATTTTTTTTTTTGTGTAAATATGGTTGGTAGTTACTATTTTGTTTTTATTTTTTTTCTTTTCATATTTTTTGGTGTCTCACATGTATTGTCTACTCCTACTCCTCCTTATATACTTCTTTTTCTCTCCCAAACTTTAAAATCTTTGACCAAATACTCTCATTAATATATACACAAAAACATACTCATGTAGGATCTTGTTAGGGTCTCAGCGTACATTTTCGTAATATCAACTTTTTATATTTTTTATTAATACGAAATCAAAGATATTAAAGATTCAATATATATTTGGAGACTGTATAAAAAGCAAACAAACATTATATTATTCGACGGAGGGAGTATAATAAAGATGTAAATTTGGGTGGAACATATTGATGTATTTGTAAGGACTAAACACTAGCATGATTATAGAGCCTCTAAAAATTGTGCCATCGTGCCATGCTGTCACGGGTTTAAAATCCCAACCATACAATTATACAATACTAGTTTTATATGCACATAATGTGTGCGAAAATACGTAGAAAATTATTTTTTTCTTAGAGGGTGTAGAAAATTAAATTAATTGTTAATTATGTATAATAAATTAGGGATTTTTGAATTTTGTTGACGGTTTACTTTTTGTAATGTTTTTTTTAATCTTTTTTTTTTACTTTTTTAATTAATTAGGTAGTTTTCTTTTCTATTTTTAAATTAAAATAAGTAGTTACTCCTTTTTTTTCTTTTTTCTATTTTTTGATGTCCTACCCCTTTTGATATATAGAATAGAGATATAAGTCCCTTCTGTGTTATTTCGTACGGTATACTATATTTTTTTCAAAAAAATTTGTCAACTTAGCAATTACTTTTTGAGACACATAGTTTAAGACTTTGAAGCAACAAGTTGTGTAATTATCAAATATAGTAGTTGGTGGGGGTATTCTTTATTAAAGAAAAAGTTAAGTAACTTTTTCCTAATAAAGGTGAAATGCAAGCCAAAAGAGTAAAATTAATAATATAATAGTAGTAGGAAATATGTAAAAAATAGAAGTGTTCAAACTAATTTGAAATAAATATAAAAGAAAAGAGTTCTGAGATGGAGGGTGTATATTTTTAGTACATATTAATATTGTTTTAACTATATGTTATCTTGGCATTTTTGTAAATTATTTATATAAACATGAATAAATTATGGAGGGACACTTGTTTAGTATATTCAGGTGGGTCGAAACATACCAAATCAGGTTAAAATGGGTCAATTTGGCTTATTGGGTCCGGCTCGATTGAGCTCGAAATGCTTTTCATGACAATTACTTGAAAATGAAGCTATGGGAATAAAAACTTGCCAATAAAGGGGGCCCTATATGGCTATATTATTACAGCGTAAATAATACTAATAGCATTAACATTTTTCTTTTTGAATATGAATATCATCAAAGTCAAAATGTTCATATTACCCAAGTTTTGTCCCCAGTTGAGACCTTTGAAACTGACGTAAACCAAACGAAATTGGATAGGGATACAACAAAAAAAAAATAAAGTGCATCTCACAAACATAGAAATCTAAAAGAACAGCCAACCAAATCTAGATACGGTGGCAAAGTCATATTATAGAGCACTTTAGAATGTTAATACCACAAGTAAATGAAATCGTGTCTTGTGGGCCACTTTGTACCTTGACACAGATTTAGTCCAGTATTAGGTGGTTTAATACATAATACATGCTTATCCGGCATATATTTGCTAATTCTGTAGACTTCGTATCATCAAATCATTGAACTTTCCACTAACACCATCCAAACTCCAGCTGTTACAAGTTTGCAGAGGGAGGTATGGAGTGCTGAAGGAGCTGAACTAGTGGAAGAATAAGACGTCAAAATAGTCAAATGCATTTCACAGGGGATTATAGGAAGGAAAATGATGGAAAATTTGACTGTTTCACACACCTACACAGCTCATAACACGGATACAAGCACTCACATATGGAAAAAAAAAAAATCCACTTCAAAATCAACAATGGACATCAAGTACGCCATATTTCCTGCTGCTAACGACATACTACCATTTATGATTTGCAGGAAGGAAACTCAAGTTTCTTACCATTTGAGCTTCTGTAGAGTGTAAATGATCCATCACAAGCACTGTTTGCACTTCGTCAACATAAATGGTCTGTCTGTCAAATTTAAGCAAGTTACACAAAATATGCATGTAATTTATATCGATAATTAGCCTCCTTAATCACATAATTATGTACAGAAAGAACTCGTTACTAGCCTATTTTACATACATCATCAGGCTGTTCAGAAACATCAAACAATCACACTAATAAACTGACCACTTGAAGACATCGTCTGGTCATCTGGTGTGAGGGTGTGAGGCTGTGAGCCTGTTCAAAGTGAAGTAACTTTCAAACAATATAAGAGGTATTACCTTATGTCAACATTGCTAAAAAGTTAGAATGAACTTGGAACAAAATGTTGCAGAGTGCTATCCTATCAAGGGCATGTCATTTTGTAGTTGATGTCTTGAAGAAATCGACATGCTAAACAAAGAATTTGGACTTGTCCTATTTCTTAAGAAAAAAATGAAGGAAACAGGAATTTCACAAAACATGAAGCTATATTTCCAATCTTCAGATAAGAAAAAGTGTCTTAATCCACTGATTGAGAATATATAAAGGTATATAAAAGAAATAGCAGGTCTTGTGAAAGAATACCTTAGAATAAAATTATGATAAGACCACCTTACTTTGTGCCTTAGAAGGGTCTCTTTTTTTTGGAAGGAAAAAGGGGTCTAATATTAGATTTTGTAAAAACTCTTCATAAAATAAGATTTTGTAAGAATAGGATTAATAGAATTATATATTAATATTATTATGCTAAGCAATATTACTTTTATATCCATCTAAATGGTAGGACATATAGTAACCTGTCCACAAAATAGCATGGTTCCCAAGTCTAATCATGCAATTACTTTAATTTGGATAGACTTCAGCAAGATTATCCATCTATGAAGCTCTAGACCTATTCATGTCTAGATGAGAATTCTGTCTATAGAGTTAGAAATCACTCACAATATCTGATCATGAGGCTGATTATTAATTTGAACCTCAATCACTTCATATGCTGTGCCTTCTCATATCGCATCTGTAAGAACAATTGCAGAAAAAACCAGATGTGCCTGGAATTATCTACTCTTTCTTCATCGTATATCTACAGCATAGTCAAATCGGGCAGATCAAATAGCACATACTAAATTATTAGTTAATAGTCAAGCAAACATATGGCCTAGGTGCATACTACCAAAGCAATTAGCAGAAATACGGAACTAGAGCACATGGAGACAAGTGAACAACAATAAAGATATTACCTGAAGATAGCATTGCAGGATGCAAAAATTCTTGAAGTTGATGAGATTAACACAAACTCTGATGGAAAAGCCAGAATAGCCCACTGAACTACCAACTTGGCAAAAAGAAGTCATACGCACAAGGTAACTCGGGCTTCCAACTTATAAAACAATTTAGACACACAAGCAACCCAACATCCAAAAGCGAGATATATATACAGCTTGAAGAAAATGTTGATCAAGCAAAATAAACAATAATGAAAAGTTCACTTCTCAGGGATTGGGGGGGGGGGGGGGACTTTAATTGGTAATCATTCTTGAGATCGGGGGAAAAATAATGAAGAAATGACCCTTTTCTTTTCCCTTTTGCAGACATATACAAAGTCATAGCTGCAGGAGTTGTTCCAAGGAAGAATCAATAAATTAAGAATCAAACATCCAAATGAATTTCATGATACATAAAATACAAGTAAATTGGTCGTCTTGGCACCAACAGCTACAAGTTTCTGGGATTTACATCCCATCCCATGGCACTTTCAACTTGGGTGGAGTAGTGCATACTGGAACCAGATTTCTCCGTGCCACCCACTTCTCGTGCTTGAATGGAGGCTATGTGGCTGGCAGTCCTCCATTGCATGATATACCACCAAATTAATATGGTGTGTTCTGTTTGTTATCTCTTTTTAACTGAACCTTCAACTTCTTACCACCTAACTGAAAGCCATTCATCATACTAATAGCAGATTGTGCAGATGCCGGTGAGTCATAACTGACAAATCCTGTAGAGTGTAACATAATAAGATCTAACCATCCTGACTATGCAAAATGAATACATAAAGGAAAATACCATACCAAAACATTTGCTGAGGCCAGTTGCTTTGTCAACAAAGACCTTAGCACTCAAGACCCTGCCAAATGGCTGAAAGGCATTTGCCAATTCTTGATCACCGAATTCTTGAGGTATGTGGTATATAAACAAATTAGCACCAGGAGGACCTACATCATGAAATAAAAATAAAAGTTGGGTTAACTAGAGTGACCATATATATATAACACAGCAATTTGTCATTTCACCTTTATTATCGAAAAGGTCGAAGGTAGAAGACATAGCAACTCTTAAGACTCAAGAACATAATTTTACAGCAATAATAAAATTACACAAGGTCCCAGAAAAGGGGCCTGTTAATTAAACAAATGCAAAGGAGAAGCTTTTACAACCTTCAACCTGACTTCCAGAACTTGAACCTGCACCAGGAGACGTTCCTGAGGGACTGTTTGCAACACTAGATGGCATGGAGCCAGGAGAACTGCTAACAGGTCTGTGATTCATCATCCCTCCAGGATATGTGACAGGATACTGAAGATTTGGAACAGCAGGATAACCAGATCCAACATAGCTTCTTGGTGCTACCCCAGGAGAAAGATCAGGTCTTACACCACGTAAACCATTTCCTTGATTTACTGGAGGAACCATATTATGGAATTGATTTTGCATCGGGGGCAAACGATATGGCATGAGCCCGTAACCACCAGGAGCCTATATTATGACCAAAAAACAAACAGTAAAAGAACAAGCATTGAAAACTCAGCAACAGAGATACCAATACGATTCTCCAAACAGAACATGAAAACAATTATAGAGTATCATACTGCTGATTGTGTTGCATAAAGGACTAAAATTTGACAAATAATTGTGTTCAGGTAACAAACCTGGTAACCATATCCATTATATGCAGGACCATAGCCCATTGGCATGGCTCCAAATATTGAAGAATGTTGTGATGGATCAACATTTGCCACATTAGAAGCTCGTGACTGGGCCTTCTGAGTCCTTCGAGCTTGCCTTTCCTTCTCTGTATCGGCCCACTTCACTACTAAAGGGACATTTGAACCCTGATAAGAAACAGTACCGATCAGATAATGAGAACAAATCTAAACCAGAAGAATCTCTCTATGATTCATATATAACCCCAAAACAAAGTCAATTGTCAACATGGGAAAGTGCCATAAACTTTTCTCCAAAATTTTAAATACTAATCCATGAAACTGAGGTTTAGGGTGAAACAAAAAGTTTTTGGAGTAAGACAATATAAACTGGCCATAGACAGCTCATATTGCCATTGTTTATTATTTCACATCCACAATTAATGAATATAATCATAAAAAATCTAGCAAAATTAATGTCAATATCATATAAGTGCTTTCATCGAAGATAAAAGGCCTCAACTATCTCAGGAAAAAACCTATCCAAACTAAAACACACAATTGACTGTGCAATACAAATAGAGGTGAAAAACATGTCACTCAGCTTGGTTTATATTCAGGTGGAGAATCATTTGGTTCATACTAAGTCGGTCTTGGTTGGATCTATTATTCTACTGTCAAATAGGTTATCGTGATATATCAATCGATACTGGTTGTACTGTCTCAGTTGCTTTTTTGAGTCTTGTTCCACTTCCACTTTGATTATGTGCATTATTCAAATAACTCACTTTGACCATATATTTTTTACTTATATATTGAAACAAAGGGTATTATGTAAAAATGTTACTTCCTCCGTCCCACAAAGATTTGAACAATTGTCGGGACACGTGGTTTAGGTGATAAGTTGTAGTGTGATTATCAAATGATATTTCAATAAGAAAGTAGATGTGATAGGAGTTGGTAGGGTATTTTTTATTGGAAGAAAGAGAAAGTTGGGTCACTTTTTATCGATAAAGATAGAGTGCAGGCCAAAGGAGTGTAAAAAAAATAATATAGTAATAGTGGGACCATGCCAAAAATGAAAGTGTTCAAACTAATTTGGAACAACATAAAAGGAAATTGTTCAGTCTGGGACGGAGGGAGTATATGATTTGTCTCAAAAAAATATGAAGAAAAATATATTTTTTATAATTTTAACAAATCGATGATTAAAGTTATTAATGGTTAAACTTGTGCATTGACACACATGTTCAAGTCAAAGAGTAGCAACTAGAGAAAGAATGAGAGGAAAAGTATTAAATTTTTTGTCGCTTGATCAATTTGGGTTTGGGACAAGTAGTTTATGGTACAAGTTTGTCATTTTGGTCAAGTGGATTGGGTACGGTCGATATTGCCAAATGTATATAACATAAGCTAAGACAAGAAATTGTCTCCAACCCTCTTGCCATAGCAGTTAGGTATTTATCCATGGTCTTCTTTTCTCTTACACGTGGTTCCATGATGAGCCTTCGACTTGCCTTCCTACAGTTAAGGGGTCTTCTTTTATCTTACACGTGGTTCCATGGTGAGCCTTCGACTTGCCTTCTTACACTTAAGGAGTTAAGGGGTGTTTGTTGTATGAAAATTTGAGTATGGAATAATCTCAAAGAGGGCAAAGTCTCATCTTTCTTCAAATAGATTGGGATCGGGACAAAAAACCCCTAATCCCAACCTTGGGGGTTTCAATGGGAGAAAGAATTTCCTAGAAAATGTATTAGGGGTTTCAATGGAAGAAAGAGTAATAGCAAGTAAACAATATAAACAACTCTACGGAGCGAAAATTAAAGCAATGACAAACAAATATTCAACGTGGAATCAATCCTTTAACAAGTAGAGGAAAAACCACAAACTATTTCATTAATCCTTCGACGAATATTAGCAAAAATCCAAACTCACATCCTGTGAACTACAATCTCTCAAGAACTCTAACTAGAAACCTAAGAGTCTTTGTAATCTCTCCTCGTATTCGATGAACATACAAGATAATGATTCCAATCCCTCTTTATATAGAGGATGAAATCCTATCCCTAGTAGAATCAGGGAAGAAAAACTCGGCCGTTCCGTTCTAGAAGGGCGCTTTGTAACGGGTTTGAGAGTTGCCGTTCCGAGAAAACCCGTTCTAGAACGGTGGAAGGAAATTCACACCAAACTCGGCCGTTCTGCCGTTATGTAACGGATATGCGGCGTTCTAGAACGGTTTTTTGGCCGCTTTGTGTTAAAACGCGAGGCAAAGAAGGAAAAAGGAGAACAAAAGCATAAATCGGACTAAAATTTCTCCAATTAAATCTTACCAGGCTTCTTCATGCTCTAATTCAACACAAAACCCTAAAGTAATTTCATTTAATTACTTCAAATTGCAGTCTAAAATGGAAACCCTAATTTTTAAAGAAACCCTAATATGCGTATGGGAGGAAAATGATGCCCCTGCTTCACCGGTCACGACAGAAAATGCCGGCAATATACCTTTAGATGCTTCTGGCATCGTAGCCGCCGGTGGACGCCGGCCGTTGTTGAAGCAAGTTATTCTCTTATTTGGATCTGGTGATTCTTCCTCTTTTCTCTCTCTTCTTTTTTCTTCTCTTATTCATTTTATTTTGTGACTGCTAGTCACGTGAGAACTGAGATAAAATATCTCGCTCGTTCTCCACTTCTCTCTCTTCTTTTCTTCCTTTTTTTTCTTATTTTTTATCCCCTTTTTCTTTTTTGTCCCCTATTTTTATTCTCTTTTTCTTTTTATTCCCACACTCAGTCACACCTTTACTATTGCACCAAAAAAAAATGAGTAATTTCCATCAAAAGTACCCCAAATGTTGTACTGATAACAAAACAAAGTTAAAACGCTGCTTATGTGAATTTTTTCACAAAATTCACGCCGCGACGACCGCGAAACGTTCTATTTGGCCGTTACGGGCCGTTCCCGCGAAAACGCGACCGTTACCGAGAACGCGACCGCGACCGCGTTTTTTTTCTCAGAGTAGAATTGACATCTAACAAGATCTAATCTAACTAGACTTAGGAAACTAGTAATTATCTATCTTCCTAATACAATTTTCAATCTATTAGGAAATATATAATTTATAAAGAATCCTAACATAACAAGACTGGAAAAAATAAGACGAAAATAGAAAGGAAATCGCATAATTCGGGGGGGGGGGGGGTGTTAGGTTCCACCCCTGGGCGCGTCAAACCCTGCGGGCAAACATAAACTTTTTAGTTCATCTATAATTTTTCCTCAAACACTCCCGAAACCCACAACGTATCCCCGGAACCTCCTAACCATGTTGGACTATTGGGCTTGCATCACTAATAATCAAAACTAGAATTGCAAGCAAAATTACCAAAATTACCATATTGCCTTTCATAAAAGAAAAGGAAGAGAGGTATTGGTAGGGTTCTTTTTGTAAAATTCTACTTGATCCCTAACTTATAATCATCACCAACCACACAAGGGATTGCCAATATTTTCATAAATATTCAATCACCCAAACTCTAGTTCCCTACCTAGCACACCCACATACCAAGCTTCCCATTGACATTTCCTATCAAGCAACCAGTAAACAAGAGAATAAATTATCTCTATAATGCATGAATAGAAGCAACCTTTACCAAGTGAATGCATAAAAGATGGAGAGAGAATTCTTGTGGATGAGGCCAAAATCAAGCGAAGGTGGCAAAATGTGTATCTATAAGTTGTTTAATGGTAATGGAGATACCAATATATGTTTAACATAGCTCGGAGAGCTCGGTAAGCAAAGTACGCATAGTTTTATAATTCTTGAGAACATATTACGAGATATTACCTCCGTTTCTCAATAAGTGAAACACTTTCCTTATTTGAAATGGTCCCAATAAGTACAACCAAGCTCTAAATGGTAAACAAATTCACTCTTATTACAAATATGCCACCAAAAAGCAAGAGGGGACCACAACTTTTTTGTTTCATCGCTTAAATTACTCTACCTTATTGTGGTCTCTCTCTACATTCTTTGGTAACTCCCCACTTTCCGTGTGTTTCACTTATTGAGAAAAAGGAGGAAGTATAAGTGTAAAAACGTTTCTCTCGGATAGGGAGTGGAAAGGCACTAAGGGTTGACAAGGTTGGAGGTGCCTTGGTAATAAAACTCTCTAATGCTATACTAGAATCTAGGAAGATGTCAATTTCAGCATTATAGTACCAATATACAAGAATAAGGGAGACACTCAAGCATGCAACAACCAATGGGGTAAAGAGCTACTTTGAACACGTAAGTCAGATGGCTTTCAAGTTGAGTAGAATTACATATAAATGTGGGGGAAGAATGGGATAATCTATGTTACTTGGACTCTTGAATTTACCTCGGGAACCCGTGTCGCATCTTTGACACCCAAATAAGGTGTGGACACTTCAAGACTCCTTTTGGGCCAAAACCATGGAAGTTTTTCATAAAGTAGCCCAGTCAAACACCGGAACACATACATGTGTTCAGCATGAACACCCGAGTCCAGGCAACATCGGGGATAGCAATGACATATAAATTAAGGTTAAGACTGAGATTTATCCATGAGAGAGCGTATCAAATACCTAGGGCCAATCATGCAAAGTAACATTTGTCACAGTTAAATTGTTGGGTCGCACGAAAGGAAGTGTGCCTTGACAGCTTTTCATAATACAAATATACCACTTAAATAGAGGCAAATATAACCAAGTAGCCAGTCGCCCGCGTATGGCAACCTTATAATTGATGGCTATCTACAGAGATGAAGTAAAAGTACTTTAGTGGATGATTAACCATACTAGAAGAGATGTACTTCCTTTGCAACATGAAGGACGGCTTATAAATTAAGAAACCCATGAGATAAGGAGAGAGAAAAATGAAAGAGCACATGAGATGAGATTATGAGAAGAGAAAGAGAGAACTCACAATCCAAAAACGGTATATTAAACTTCTTTAGGAGCTTAATGTGACAGTTACAAAAATTTTAGGAGCTTTATTAAGCTTCTTTTTTTCATTGTTGGTAGTTGTTAGTTGGTATTGGGGTATATTATATTGTAATTCGTGGAATGTTGGCCTCAACTTTCGAGTAAGAGTGTGGGGTAATATTTATTAATTATTGTTGGGGGTCTCTATGAAAAGAGAGATATAATATAAAATTAGTGGAGTCATGCCATTTTAGGAAGTGTATCCAGTATCAATCAATTGGGACAAAAGAAAACAGAAAGTGTATTAATTGATATGGGAACGTGGGAAAGACAGACCTCCATTTTATGCTTTCCGTTGACAGCATCCATGGCTGCAAGAGCCTGCTCCTTAGTCTCATACTTCAGAAACGCACAGCCTGCCATGAAAGGAATGAATGACATGACTAATTTAATGTTTTCGCAGTCAAATTGTAAACATGTGCGCGACAAGAATTTTCCAAGCATAACATCCTAACAAATAAATTTTTGATGGGGCAAGGAACCATGCATAAACCGATTTATTTAATATCATTATTCGGTATTCATTAAAAATATAGAAACCTTTGCTTGTCTGCTGAGATCCCCTCAAAATTTGCAACTCTTTAATCGTCCCATATTGAGAAAATAAAGCAGAAACCTCGGCCTCTGAGACATTCTTCGGAAGCATGCCAACAAAAAGCTTATGCTCTAATAAAAGAAAAGTTCGAAAAAAAATGTCAGCAAGGAAACAAGCTTCATGCCTTTTATAAAGAGAAACTGACATAAGGTATTGCAAATCATAACAGACATCATGTCAAACTCAGGACAAAAAATCAATAAGACCTAGTCTTTCCAGTTCGCCATCTGCATACTTGACTTGCAAGGGACTGGATGCCTGAGGATAAAAAGCAGCGAATAGAAGATCAGGAAACAATAAGATAAAATAGAACGAAAAACAAGCACATCTTAAAAATAACCGAAATCTTAATAACATATGCATACCAATAAAGAACATATATAACCATGGGAAATAACAATTTAAGAGAAGGCATAGAATAAAAGGAGAGGGGCACTAGGTAATATATGGTTCTCAAAGGCTGCTGTCAAGTTAACAAATCATTCAGTCTAAACTTATTCCATCAGCAATAGTAGCAGAAAGAAGCCATTTAAATGACACGATTACCGTACATGATGTTTGACTATATTGTGGCAACAAAGAGTACAGCAATGAAAAAAGGAGCTCCCAAATAGAAAAGACCAACAACACAACAGACAATACCGAACCTAAAAATCAAGTATTGTACCACAACCCAGGTCAGATAATCATTGTTCTAAGTCAAACAGTACCACACGACATCAACGATAATATAAGGACACAATCAAGCTGTAAATTTCTAAGGGGCTTCTAGCAAGTTTGCATGGAGAAGGAGAGCTACGGGACAGAAGATATAAACATGCAATCATCATTGATGAAGTGAACAAGCAAGCAAGTCAGCATAAAGAAAAAAGCTATTGGATAGAAGGCATAAACGCACACTCATCATTGATGAAGTAATAAAGCATAGCATGCATAAGTTATGAAATTCCAACAGAAATGCCACTTATAAGTACATCAGCAAAGCGCTAGCTCCTAATCAGCTAGTCAGCAACTTTTACTATGACGATTCGTTATCTCTAGATAAGATCACTTTTCAACAAATTAATAGTAGCACTTATTGATTTGCACTTCATATGATGTGTGTTTGAGCAAAAGTTGGCTTAATACTAAGGGTACATTTTACTGCATCCCAAACTCTTAAACTGCATAGTCTCTTAAAAGTTTCAGCAACCTTGCATGGATTTTTGGGAACTTTTAGTAACAACATACCCTTTTGCACTAATTGCTATAGATTCTAGCCAGCATTCATCAACATTTTCTACATTTTCAGGGTTTACCAATTCCACTGCAACCAGCAAGGGGTGGTGCAAAATATTACAACTTCTGGAATTTGTTGACCTATTACTGTTCTGGTCGAATGCTCTTCATTGTCAGCTCTGATGGCATCCATTATTTGATGTTGATTGGTATAGAAGATGGAGCTAAGTTATATGCTAGCTATAGGCTATTGTTTAGAATATTCTGCATTTCCATGATATTTTTTTATAATTATAATTTAAATAAAAGCAACATAATCCCTATGCTATAGAAAATACATAAATGAGTGAGGCATTTCCTGATCCTGGATAAAACGAACTGTTTCAACCAACAAGAGTGTTTTATGGAGTCATCCAAACAAGAGCTCAAATATTAAGGACAGGAACTAGGGATAAAAGGTAAAGATTATTCCCCCACTCTCTTGACAACCCCAACTAGAGCTCTAGCATGACCACCAAACTTGAGAAGTTTTCATCATAAAATGAATTTGTTCAACTCACCTTCCTAAGAAATTACTCAGCATGAGGTAAGATAACGTTTGCAGAGGTTAAGATGTAACTACGGTTACTCTTAACTAGTCAAAGACTATTGATGTGACTATTTCAGTATGCAAACCAAATAAATTTAGCAAGGATAGGGATGAAACAATCATCCCAAAGACTTGAAATCATATAGATTATCACAAAATGAAAAAATTTATTCAAATGGGCCAACAAATCCTGTTGGCAGCTGATTATAAAACAAATAATGGTGAAATCAAGCAACCATTCTACAGAAGCACAGTACAAAGTGAATCGCTTTCTCTTCAAATATACCAAACTATGGAAACTTGCAAAGTTACACTCTCTTCAAAACGTCAGTGAGATGTATGGAGTTCAAAAATTCATCTGAAAATCTATTGTTCTTAATCATCGACCCATTAATCTACACAAGATGTCAGGCATGGATAAGCATAAAAACAGGATGCAATAGGTATATAATAACATGAACCAAGTCCCACTCCTAGCCTCCTGCACAAGTTACACCCCAATCAAGGTACGCAGTAGGCTACATATTATCTGTTGATAAACAAGATCTTCTAAAGACAAAGTTTACCATAATCATCATCTTTATTGTCCCCAGTCAACTAGTCCCTGTTATAAGAACAGTACTTTCAAAACCTCTCAGCCCAAAACAAGTTTCACTAATGAAGCATAACCACATCAAGAACAACGATTGTCTGTCCATGTGAAACATACATCATTGAGAAACACTCATCAATAAACTTAAAAATGACTTGCTGCTAGTGACTATATTATGTAGAAAAATTGTCCAACAAGTTATCTATTCTAAATTCACTCAATAAGCTAATACTCAAATAAAGTTCTGATTTTTCCAATTGATTCATGAGTCTAGCTCACAAAAACAAATGACATTGTCGAGAAGAGGTAGGAAACCTACAAACTATGGAATTCAATCAGTTAGCATTAACATTCCATAATTTAACATACAACATTGACAAGTGCCCTGACACATCTTTGAGCATTAATATCAGATCTCTTAATGGCTCCTCCTCAACCCCACAGATTCTTCATCACCAAAGTTACTCTGAGAAAAACACTTGGTTGCCACTGCACTTCTCAGTCCCGCAATCATTCACGAAACCAAAGACATCGGCAACTTTCCACTTTCCAGTTCATATCCAAGGTGAAGGCGACAAACACAAACTCAATTAAGAAACAAGTTCAAAACTCAACTATTACTTTCCAATTTACATACATTGCAACAAGAACAACAGAACAAGAAAAAACATCGTTGCTCAATTCAGTGTTATGTTGTTCAGCAGGATTTAGACATGCATACATCTTCAAATTAAAAATAGCACACATTGGTGGCATCACATGTAGAATGTAGCAAAGTCAACTCGTTGAATAAAATGAAGGAAGTTGAAGAGAAAAACAGATCATATATAATAATAACAAGAGATCAACAAGCAACTTACTCCAGGAAGCGTCTTCTTATTATGACAAGCATTGACTGCTTTGTCAGCTTCCTCTCTTGACGGACAAATCAGAAAACAACATCCTACAAAATTTAAGACAATAAACTCAAATCTGAACTCAGATCAACCAAACTAAACTCGCATTGACTCGATCAAATCACCTCTTGAAGCTTTAGTAGCTTTGTCTTTGATAATGTTAATTTCGTCAACGGCTGAGAACTCCTTGAACATAGCAAGGAGTTGAGCTTCTGTCATGTGCTTTGGTACTTGACCTACGAACAACTTCACGCTTTCTTCGCTGTGCTTTCGCCCGCCTTTTTGCTCTTCCGCCATTAATGTCTCCCTACTTTCTCTCTCCTCCTTACTTTCTCTCTCCTCTGTTCACTTCACTTTCTTGTCTCTGATCTGTCTTTCCTCACTTTCTCTCTCCTAATTTTCTCTCTCCTCTTTTCTTTGTTTTGAGTCGTCTCAAGTGAAAATGGCGTCTTTCTAATTCTAAAATGGCAAAGTTGGGATCTTCGGTTAAATTGTTATTATTTTAAATTTCGTCAATAAAAAATTAGTCCCTTGTGTTTGCGTTATATTTACGAAATTACCCCTATATTTTGTTAATTTTAGATGCTCAGATCTGAAACAGAGGGTAATGCATGGATAAGAAATGACTAAATTGCCCTTCCTTGTGTTCTGGGATGCTTTTAATTTATTTTTTTTTCTCCACTTTTTTAGTGCATGGATAAATATATTTACAGGGTGGATGAAGTGGGGTCGATGTGTTGTTAGCTTTGAAACTTTGTACTTGTAACAAAGAAATTCATAAGATGTGATTTTATTAGTTTGTCCAATCCCAACGCTTTGTTTTTTGGCTGTTGAAAAGTGAGCTTAAAACCATGTTCTTATCCTCCCTTTACAATTGGAAGATCTTCTTCTTATGACTATGTTTAGATTAAATTCTTCTTAAGGAAAAGTCTATAACATAACTTTTATCTCAATTGCACCATCACAATTGATTGCTATACAACTAAAATAAAGTTTAATAGTAATATATATAACTATGGATTTTTTTAAACAGAATAATACAAATTTTTGTCTGTTCTTTCGCAATAATACAAACTAGCCTTCTTTGCACACGATGCGTGCGTGAATTATTTTGCCAATTATTATTGAATTTCATCTAAATGTAATTTTGAAGGATGTAAATTTCAATCATCATTAGTTCTAGTTAGATATCATGTCGTGTAAATACAAATTATAAAAATTACTTGATGAACAAGTTGTTTTATGGGTAGTTTTATTACTTGTTAATGGATGTTGGTATTGTTATTGCGTTTCAAAGTTTAGGTAAAATTAAAATTTTATGTCTTTGGTTTTGTAATTGATTTAAAAATTGTTTTAGTTATGTTAATTTGTTCTTCAATCATAAACTTTTTCTTTCACTACACATATTTTTATGAAAGTTTATTTTAGCTACTTTTGAACTTTCTTTGTATACATATTTTAAATTAGGAAGGGTTATGATTAAGAAAAATATGAAAATCTTAATAGGTAATATTTTTTTATTGAATGAAGGATTAAAAAGTCTTTTTAAAGGGGGGCATCAATACATCATAGCTTCTCCTTGGCTTATATAATAGAGATTTTTGATTATCTCTAGTATATAAGCCAAGGGGGAGTTATGGTGTTCCCTTTTTCAAAAGACTTTTTAACCCTTCATTCAATAAAATATTTACCTATTAAGATTTTGAGATTTTTCTCATTCATATATGTATATCAAAAGAAGTTCAAAGTAACTAAAACAAACTTTCACAAAATTATGTGTAGTGAAAGAAAAAGTTTATGATTGAAGAACAAATTAACATAACTAAAGCAGTTTTCAAATCAATTACAAAATCAAAGACATAAATTTTAATTTTACCTAAACTTTGTAATGCAATAACAATACCAACATTTATTAACAAGTAATAGAAATACTAAAAAAATAACTTCTTCATCAAGTAATTTTTATATTTTTGTATTTCCACCACGTGATATTTAATTAGAACTAATGATGATTGTAAATTACACTCTTCAAATAACATTTAGATAAAATTTAATAATAATCGCTAAAATAATCCATGCATGCATCGCGTGCAAAAGAAGGCTAGTTTTTAAACAATACAAAATTTTGTCCAAAATTCCTTCAGTAGGGCATGACTGGTTAATCACTTCTTGGTGCAGGTAAATTGCTTACGTGACACTTACTTCTTCCTTGTTTACTTTGGTTGTTCTTCCTCCGTTTTTTTTTTCATTTCATTCTTCTCTCTTGCTCCCCCTCCATTGTTTTTCTCCCTTACCCCCCCCCCCTCCACTACCCTTTTTCCCTGACAGATCTGCCCCCTTTCCCCTAGACAGTTGTTGCCTTCTCCCCTCCCCCCCCCCACTGCTACCTACCCTTTGACCACCACTAACACCAAAATCGCACCTCATCCAGTCGAATCAGCTCCCCTCCACCGCCGAAACATCCCATCACCCACCTATAAACAACCACAACACCCAAAATCACCAATCACCTAGCCGAAAAACAAACCCCTACCCATTACCCAACTCCCACCCCCTGCAACAACCCTTCACTCACAAGAAATTAGCCCCTTACCTAAAGCCCACCGCCCTATCCCGAAATCAGCCCCATCTAGAAAAAATGGTGGTGATGTTTTGCTTTAGAGGTTTATTTGGGGTAGTTTGGGATTTTTATTTTGTGGGTGATATGGGACTCGTGGTGGTGAGTGTGGTGTTGATAGGATTTGATGGATGGGGTTCATGGTGGTTATGGTTGGATTTTGTGTATTTCGTGGGTGAGGGAGTGGAGGCGGATGGTTTTCGAGGCTGGGGTGGCAGGGATTGGTGGTTTTCAGGGGTGAACGAGTGGTGGGAGTGGTTTCGAGGGTGGGGGAGAGAGACGTGGTGTTCTCGCTCGGGGGTAGGGGAGTGGAGCAGTAGTGTTTTCTCGGGTGGATGAGGGGAGACGTGGTGTTGCCAGTGGTTGGGGTGGGGGAGGAGGAGGGGGAGGGGGAGAGTATAGTGGTTTCGTGGTGAGGTTTTAGTTGGTAAGGGGAGGGGAGGGGATAGAAAGAGATTTTCGATTTTTTAAAATTTTCTTTTACCTGCTTTCCAGGTTAAAGGTCATATTGTCATACTGGAGGAATTTTGGGCAAACGTTTGTATTATTTAACAATAATCAAAAGTTTGCATTATTGTGAGAAAACGGGTTAAAGTTTGTATTATTATGGTTAAAAAATCCTATAACAGTCTAAATTAAAATACAAAGTCATATGTGGCATCCTCACATCAATCAAGCAATTTTAGAGCACTTAAAAAGTAAAAACTCTCTAATAGGGTGTACATGTGGCACTTACATGATTTTGAATTAAAAAATTATTCGACTTTAAATTAAAATCGGAATTACTTGAAATTATTGGCGTGAATTAAAGTAAATATTAGGTAATTGAATTTTTTATATTTATATAATGAAGGCTGAAATAAAATATTTCCTAAAAAAAATAACCTATGGTAAGGATTTAAATTTCTTAATCAACCTTAATTTTGTATATTAATTGTTAATAAACCTTAATTTCAAAATTTTAAAATGTATATTTTAATTGTCAATTGACAACTAATTTTCGATTTTCAAATCCTTACAAATTAAAAGAAAAAATTAAACCATATATATTATACTAATAAAACAAGAAAAATTATCCAACGTGGCAATCAACTATGAAAGAAGGCTTGAGAATACACAAGAATGCACCTAAGCAATTATTTGTAGTGAGAAAAATAGTCGATATTTTACAAAAAGATGAACCTAAATCAATTAGCCAAGATTTTGGGATAATTGTCTAATATCAATTAAGCAACTGATTTGTATCTAAATTAATTAGAATCTTCATTTAAGGAAAGATGACTATAAATCCCGTAATGCAAGCAATTAATTCGCCATTATGACAATATTGTTCTTGTTATAACTTGGTTACAAGAGTGCTCAGAAAGAAACCTCAATTGTATAATATTGTTCCTTGTAGAGTATTGCACTTAGGAGGGTTTATAGACCTAGCCATCTTCATAGGGTTCTATTTCCTTTTTGAAGGTTTGTGCTCGAATTTTCCGAGAGTTGTGATCCAACTTTCATGGATAATTAAAAGGAGATGTCGAATAATCATGTTGTTAACGCACAATTGAAGGAAGGAGATGAAGTGGACTAGGAGATAGAGCGGAAAGAGGACGAAGAATTTCTAAATTTGGTCTTGTGTATGAAGTATGAACCCTCAAAGATCGGTTTTATAGGAGGGGGAAAAAGGTTTGTAAATGTAAATTATGCATTTATTGATGCTTTTTTTTTGGCAACGTATTGATCCTAGATGTTTAAGTGAGTTAGAGTTGAATCCAGATACAAATTGCATCTAAAGTGTGAGAGCATCAAGTTAGCACACTTGATGTTTGCAGATGATTTGCTCCTCTTCTCAAGAGCAGATCATAAATGTAAATTATGCATTTATTGATCCTTTTTTTGGCAACGTATTGATCCTAGATGTCTGAGTGGATTAGAGTTGAATCCAGATACAAATTACATCCTCAGTGTGAGAGCATCAAGTTAACACACTTGATGTTTGCAGAAGATCTGCTCCTCTTCTCAAGAGCGGATCATAGCTTTGTGACCAAGCTTATGGAAGTTTTTTTCTAAATTTGCTCTTGTTATGGGCTTGAAGCTAGTGTTAAAAAGAGTTCTATCTATATCTTTAGTGTTACATAGGAAGTGAAGAGTCGGCTAGCTGATATCATTCGTTCATATGCCTATTGCGAACATCTCGTTCAAACATGGGGTGCCCCTATCTGCCAAGAAGCTAAATTTTTCTCAAAGCAAACCACTTATTGAGAAAATTACTACAAGAGCTCAAAGCTGGACGGAACACCTTTTTTCATATGCTGGAAGACTTCAAATTATCATAAGTATTTTAGCAAGTATGCAGAACTTTTGGACCCATATTTATCCTCTTTCTAAGAAAGTTATCAAGGTTGTTGAAAGTATTTATAGGAATTAAATTCATTTGGATTGGGTTATTGATCCATCTAAGAAAGATCATATTGCTGGGGATAGCTTCCATAAACCCAAAGCTGTTGGTGGTTGGAATGTGATTGATATGAAGATTTGGAACAAATCTGCAATCTTAAAGCTGTTATGGGCCATCACTTTCAAGAGTGATAACTCTGGGTTTAGTGGGTACATGCTTACTATATTAAAGACAGAAGCATTGATACCATTCTAGCAACATCTCTTGGTACTTAAGGAAAATAATTGAGACTAGGCTGCTACTTCATTTAATTGGTTGCTGGCAGGCAATATTAGTGAATGGAAAGTACAACATCAAGAAAACTTATGCTCTTTTGATGGCAGACCGTGGTAGAGTTCCATGGAGAAGAATCATTAGCAACAATAGAGCTTCACCAAAGAGTACTTTTATTCTTTGGATGGCAGTGTAGAAAAGATTAGCTACTACTGATAAAATTCAAGTTTGGAATCTTCAGTGTAGCTTAACTTCTTTTCTGTATGGAGTGGTCAATGAATCTATAGAACATCTGTTATTTGCTTGTAATTATTCAGCTACTATTTGGTACGCTTCAAAAGATGTTCTAAATGCTAGCAATCCAAGGAATGGTTTTCAACATGGAATTGAAAATGGCTTGAAAGAAAGCTCACAGTAGCACCAGGAAGACCAGATTGTATGTGATGATGTTTACTGAAGCAGTTTATGCTACTTGGATGCAAAGAAACATTCTGTTGTTTACAAGAAAGTTGTTCTTGCTAATCAATTATTAGTGAAGGATATGATTTTTAGGGTTGCAGCTAGATGCAAATATGAAGATAAACCCTTATTACTTAGAAACTGTTAATCTTGTTTTGTTGCATTGCTGTGTTTGTTTGCTTCAGATTAGTTTGGCTTCCTTGTTTTGATTGTACGGATCATCTTATCTCCTCTCTAGAGTTGTTAGCTTGATTGCCTTTGTTTGTATGGTTTCTGACCATTTTTTTTGGTTATCAATAACAATTTTGAATTGCCAAAAAACAAATTGTGTTTGGGCTTTAATAATATTTAATGGTTGGGTGTTTTGCATAGTTGGGTTCTTCTAACTCAATTTAAAGTCCTTTTTACTAAACCCAAATATGTTTGAAGCTATTTAAGTAATTTTTAGAGTATGACTAAATAAAATATTTAATTAATTAAAATCATTAAATAGTTATTTCGACTTTCAAATAGTCAACCTTTTAAGAAATAAATAATCTAAACATTAAAATATATATAATATTTATTAAAATGCATTTATAAAATTCATAAAATTGCGGGGGACTACAGTAGATTAAAAATTAATATACCAAAAAGGTTTGAGCGTGTTTGGCACAAGCTTTTTAAGTAGCTTTCAGTGTCATGACTAGGTCAAAACACTACTTACAAAAATGATAGTGTTTGGTAAGTTAGTGGTGTAAGTAGCTTTTAGTGGTGTAAGTAGTATTTTAGTAATGTTTGTGAAAAGCTACAATTTTTAGATTTCGGGGTAGCTTTTAGTGGTCATAAATTATGTATTAAAGTTTTGTTTGATTTTTAATCAATTATTGTAAACAACAACTCTGGCAGCTTCTTTTACCTAACATTAATATCTTATACCGTTACTTGTATAACTAACAACTAACAACTACACACCAACCACCAACAGCTACCAGCACAGCTAACATCTAATATGACAACTAAAAGCTACTACCATATTTATTGTTGTCGAACACGTCCAAAGTGTGTAGATTAAAAAGAACAGAGGGAATAATACATAAGGTAAGGTAGTGATCCAAGGAGTATGTCTTAGTATGTTTAGTGATACCTTATGGATAAAACCTATATATTCCATTATATTTACTTGAGACTGATTCTGTCTGATATTTATGTTAGTCCCCTTTTCAAGCTTGTTTAGGTTCTTATGAGCAAAGTTGCTTGTACAACTAAATCAATGAATAATATTAATGAAGAGATTGTCCAAAGTTTTCAATAATTTTTATAAAGGGTAAACTGTCAATATTTCCTTAATATATATGTCAAAGTTTAGTTTCTGACATCTTATTTGTTATATTTAGGCATTGCTAGTATTGCAAAGCAAGTGAGAAAACATGTGTTATGCAACTTGATGCGGTAGTGAAGGTAAGCTCTTCAATGTGCCATATCATTCAAATATTTAGTGGAGTGATTTATATGACCATTAGCTAACATTAACTAGATCAGAACTCTGCTTGTTATTTTCATAACTACATATAACAGGTGCATAATAATTGGTGGATTCCGCACCTCATCCGCTTCAGTTGGAGCGAGTATGAAAATGACTCTAGTAGGTGGTGGGTGGGTACGAATATGAGAACTAAACCCCGCCATGGATAATGGGCAGGTGGTGGAATTTTAGAAAAAACCCGCATGTAGGCGTGTTTTTATTGCCTATGCGAGATGACCACATATTTGAGTACCTCATTGTAAAGGTTCTATTGAAAAATTGAAGTCGCCAACAAGTATTTAAATGAAGACTCATAAACTTAGTTGGATATTGGAAAATCGTATGGACAACTTAGAAATATATCCAATGTAGATTTTTCCGCCATGACTCTATTATATTAATGGTCAATAAACCATAGATTGTGTTCGATGAGGTTACAAATAAGATCAGGAATCAAATTCGCCAATCGATTGCCTCTACTTAATATCAATTCATGTCAAGTTTTATGTAATTAAACAACAAAAAAACATTTTGATGCAATGTATGATTAATTTATGTCGGTTCATTGAACAAACAAAAGAATATTTTTTGGGTGACATGTCATTATGCAATGAAATTACTGCGATCCTAATCACATTGTCCAATTATGTTGTTACACGTTAGAACATTTCTCTAGGTCTTTAATTATCAATAATAATCATGTGAGGTGATGAAAGCATTTAAACATACAATCATGCATATGAATAATAAAGAAAATAAATAAAAAGAGAAGATTTAATGAAGAATGTACAGGAAATAGTTAATTCCTTCAAGATCTACCTTGTGAAAATTTTGAAGTTCAATTATGAAAATAATTATATTGGAATTAAACCTCAAAAATTCTATATATGTCACCTGGTTCTTATGCAATGATCTTCGGGATGAGTAATCTTGAAGCTTAAAATAGAAAATCTTGTTGTGTTTGAATGTGAGCTTGAGTATAGGAGAGTACGTGTCGAAGTCGTAGGAAATCATTGTCAAAAGTCGTTCAAAAAAACAAGCTATTTATAGGCAAAAGAAATCGAAGACGGATCAAAAATAACAAATAAAATAGTGCGACTGGCGCATAAATTTGCGGTTGACGCATAACCAGTGTGTCCGACCCTGTCGCACGCATTGGCTTTCTGGCCATTTTTTCTTTTATCGTTTTAATATACTTTTATTTATCCTTTGAAAAAGCTACCCTCTTAAATCCGAAATCAACCCTCTTTTGGAATAATAACCTGATTATCGAAATATCCTTTAAAAATTAATGATCGAGAATGATGAATATTAAAATATCAAAAATACATTTAATTATCAGGAATAATTGAATGAACTTTAAAATTGGGCTTGGATTGTTTAAAACCAATAAATATATTTTATATTTTCGACATTATTTTGGGATTAGCTTGTTCAATTGCTCTTCCTTTGGACTGGAGCAATTAGAAAGAAGGTATGTTTCATCATTGGATACTCAATTAATGGAGAGATACGATTTTGTGTCTACACCACTCTGGTAGGTCTTTTAGTCATATGCACCAAATTATTTATCGCTATCGAACTCTATTAAAGTAGCTAGAGAAGTAGAGTTCATATCCATGGAGAAAGGACACTTTCTAGTGTATGTGTGCATAATAAACACCTAGTAAAGAAACAATAATCACGTGAAGGATTAAATGTAGACAAAACTTGATCAAAATTAATGTCCACTAATGAAATACTAGTTGATCATGAAAAACACTTCAATTGAACACTCTTGAATAGTTTATTGTGGAATGAAAATCCCAATTTCTCCTTAATATTAGTCAACTAGAACGAGATGTGTTCCTAAAAAATCCTTAATATTATACAATGCAAAACAAGCGCTCATAATCAAATTAATAGAAGCAATCAATCTAGAGAAATAAATAAAGAAAGATAAAATCAATGCAAGCAATTGAGACTAAACATATAATTATTCCCATTTGAAATCATTAATCAAGAACGCAATCATTAATAATCCAAAGTTACCACTTTTTAGAATATTAATTGAACAATTTCGGATTTACAATCTAATCTAGCAACCAATCAATAAAAATTATTAACTAGTTGATCACCTAGCAATAATCAATATCAAGCGAATGAATAATAACAAGAGAATAATTAATATTTAGAGAGAATAGGAGAAGAGAAATCTCACAACTATGTGAAGTCAAAAGCTTCAATCTATTGATCAAGAATTAGGGTTTAGTTCTCCATGAAAGGTACAAGCTCCAATGAAGAAAAAATAATCTCTCAAAGTCCTCTAACTGTGTATATTTAAGTAGTTTTAAGAGAAAAGGAGAAAAAACAAGCAAAAAAAAAAACTAGGAAAATCGGCCCTAATGGTCCTTCTCAAAAATCGTTGCTACCCCCGGCTAGCCTACTCAAATAGTGTTGTAGCTGCTGCCTGGGCCGTGCGTAGCGGCTATTGTGCCGCACCACTCGGCTCCTTATAAACGTGCTTCCTTCCATCTAGCTCCAACAACTATTTTTCTCCAATTGTAGGTTGAATTCTTCCTTGAAACTCATATGAAACTGCTATCTAACCCGAGTTGTCACAAACCTTGAGTGCATCCATATAAAATGAACGAAGTTTTCCTCACATTCATTCATAATAAAGCATTTAAATTCTCCAATTACAAACAAAGTTAGAAAATGAAGAAATACAAGATATATGCTTCCATATTGGACCAAATGACAATTGTTTGGACTTGATTAACACACTTATACACTACAAAATAGTGTGTATCAAACTCCCCCATACTTAGATCTTTACTCGCCCTCGAGTAAGCTCCGAATCTATATCCAGCTCCACTTTCAAAAAATCTAATAGGAACGCAAGAACAAGAACCACAATCCAAAATCCTAACTCCAACTAGTCAAAAGTGATTAATAAAACAACCAACCCTACAATCATAAGTCTAAGTACCGATGTAATATCAAAGTACAAAGACCAAGCTCAACTCCAATCTACGTCGCCTTATATCTCCACAAAAGTATATGAAAATGGCACTCCAAAATAAAACTTCTATCCAGCTACGAGGTAAATAACAAACGAAACCTAGATTCCCCCATACTTAGATCAAAATATCTCCTACCAATTAACATCCAAGATATAAGTTCAAGTCTCGAAAGATCTCAAAAGACATGAACTTATTTAAATCCACACAACATCACAAACAACCTCCCCATATGTCCCCCAAAAATACAATATGTTAGCTCTAACCTAAACTCCATGTAAACGCCAACATCATCCTTCAAATGACACCAAGATGAGACCTAATCGAGTCCTCCTTATAGCTCCTCCCTTATTATGTTCACAACTCCGACAAATGTTTAAATTTTCTCTCTTTTATCTCTTATTTTGCCTAGGTGCCCTTTCGGGTTTTCATCCTAGCCATTCCAACTTTTTTTAGCTCACCATCTCACCCGCCAATAGCCACTTTCTTGCATAGGTTGCCCTTGCAGATTTTCAAGCTATTCGGGCCTCCATTTTCGCCTAAGTTTCCCTCTCGGGTTTTCAACTTAGCGGGTTGCGTATTTTTATCGTTTTTTTTCAAATTTTTTTAATCAAAGAAATGAAAGAACTATATTCAAAATATACAACAAGAATTTCCCTCCCCCTACATAATCAAAATATTGTCCTCAATGTAAGAACAAGTATAAAGCAAAGCATAAGGTAAGGGAAAGGGGAAATAACTCACAATCAATCATTGGGGGATTCCCCGGATGCTCGTGACCCGAAGTGATGACAGGTTGCCCGATGTGCTTCCCGATCCGATGCTCTTATAGCCATTATCTCCATAAAAACATCACTAGGCAGCTGATAAGAACTTAGATATTAAGTTTGAAATAACTGACTCATACTATACAAGTAGGCGAGCTTTTGCGAATGCATATCATGTAGCTCCTATATCCGATCATTAACATCCGCTCTCTAAATACTCCAATCAATAGAAGTAGAAGGGCGAGAGCCCTTAGTGCCATCCGACTCATTCTCCTCATGGCTCTTCTCATTCGTTTCTATTTCTACCAGCGTACGATTGCCTAAGTATGGAGCTACACTAGAATAAGGAGGAATAAAGAAATCACTAGCCATCGGACATAAGAAAGAGCCATGCCGTCAAGCCTAGGAAGTCTTAAGTACGAAGAACGACTCGGCCTGTGACGCCAAAAATAAGACCCATCTCGATTAGATTGAGCAAGTATCTCAACTTTTATCAATGTGCGTATATCATAAACACGACTAGACTTTACGAGCTTAATAGTGCCGGGAGGTTCAATTCCTAAATGTTCCGCTAAAAGAGTAATCATGCCCCCGTGCTCAGATTCCCATAAGTGCTATCACGCACTTTCAAACACTGCTCCACAAAGATTTCAATCCAATCAGGAATTCCTTCACCCTCTGGAGTCATAGCCCAAAGATAACTCATCTCAATACCTGCCATTTTAGTGGCTTCTCCTTGGCAAGACACGTGGTGGTCACAAAACGATGAGCTAATCGAAGCCTGGGGTGAGGGATCTTGTAACTTCCATGGGTGTTTACTTTGGTTCTTGTAATAGCCTGTTAAAAACAGAACAAGTATGATGGTGAAAAGGATTCCATTCATTCTCAGTAGGAGGTGGGTCCCAACCAAAAGCCTCTTTAATCTCATCATAGCTTACATCATATCTACTATTATTAAGGCGAAAGATGATTCTTGGACCTCGCTCATTTCTCTTTTCAAAGTAGATAAGAACTCATAAGTGCATCTCACATAAGTTTTCGCCTTCTTGCTTAGAAATGCTTCCATCCCCACCTTGCGAAACAACTTCTTCGTCACATCATCCATGTCTAAAACCGTTAAAGTAGCCAAATCAATAACTTTAGTTACATGTACCTTCCTTGTGGGTTGAGCAAAAGATGCCCATCTTTTCTTTTGAACATCACTAAGGTATATAACCCCATAGTATCAATCTCCCTACGTTTTGAGGAAGATGTCTTCACCTCCGAAGTTTGAGCCTTCTTCTTTGTCACATTCCTAGGAGCCGGTGTGGGTCTTTTCCTCTCTCTAGCCATGACAACTCACTTCCACTCTCACAAGGTTTCTTACTCCCTCAACAAGAAGCAACAATTTGTCATATCGACAACACCACAAATATCACCAAAAATCTCAATGCAATTCAACACATAACTACTAGTGACAATATCCAATGATATCATGAGCACAAGCATTAACTCACAAACATTAAATCATGGGCATGTATCATCAAGCAACCAATAACTAATAGGAAAAATTCAAAATATCCCAATTGAATTTCGAGATTTATCTCATGAGAGACAATAAATCCTACAAAAACACCAATCGAAAGAAAATTGTTGCTTTCTCACGTGAAATTCATCAACTTGATGCCCAATACTTCAACTACGACCTTCCAATTGCTCCAAATACTCTTCAAATAGTAAAACCCCAACTGTAGGGCTCTTGTTGAATTTTGGGTAGAGTGGATTGGAATTGTGTTTATGGTGATTTGAATGGTGGTAAAGATTGAAAAAGCGGAATAGAGGGGGGGAAATTTTGATTGAAGGTGTGAGGAAGGTGGAAGATCAATGGTGGGAAGGAACAAAGAGAGAAGAAAGTGAAAGAGGAAAACAAAATAAGGAACGTGAAAGCGAGAATTTTTTTTTCTTTGGTTTTATTTTGGCTTTACACGATTTTTATCTATTTTGAAAATTATTATTATTTTTTTTTTAAAAAAACACTTACATGTAGGGAGGAGGATCGCGCCCAACGGCTTGAATGTCACGTCCAAATGTGTGGACTCCATCATGACCGATTTCACCGCGACCCCCGGGCTGAGAGTCGTGCCCAGCGGCTTGCACTGTGCTGATGCTGTTTCAGGACTGAAGTCGTGCACCCAGTGCGGGATGAGCCGCGGCCCGCGGCTGATGCTGTTTCGCGATTGGAGTTGCCGCTCCCAGCGGCTTGGATGCTGCAGCTATGCTGTTCATCTTCGCTGCTACTGTGGTTGCCGCGCCCAGCGGCTGGAGAGTTGTTGTAGACCTGTCGTATTTTAGTTCTTTTTTTTTGGTTTTTATCTCTACACAAGAGAAACAAAGCAAAGAGTAACAATAATACTGATAAATTTAACTAAAATAACGAGAAAGAAAAATAACAAAGAAAAAGGACATAGGGAAGGATGATACTCGGATTGCCTCCCAAGAAGCGCCTTGTTTTAAGTCGTTAGCTTGACTTTGTGCATGACTAATCACAATTCATATTTGGGATCATATAAATCAATATTTTCAACATTTTCCACCTTGAACCCCTCATAGTAATGCTTAAGTCGTTACCCATTGACATTGAACTGCTTGTTCGTATCAGAAACTTCGAACCTCCACTACACCATAAGGATATACAATAGTTACTTCGAGAGAGCGTATCCACCGAGATCGAAGCTTTCTAGGAAATAACCGAAGGCGAGATTGACCGAGAAGGACCTTATCACCAACTTTAAACTCTTTTCTTGTAATCATCTTATCATGCCAAACCTTGGTTTTCTCCTTATAAAGCGCAACATTCTCATAAGACTTAAGTCGAATCTCCTCTAATTCTTGCAATTATAACTTCTTATGATCATCCGCTTCATCCATATGCATACTATAAGCTTTCACCGCCTAATAAGCTTTATGTTCTAGCTCTACTGGAAGGTGGCATGGCTTACCAAACACAAGTTGATACAGTGGCATACCAATAGGGGTCTTACATGTAGTGCGATAGGCCCGCAAAGCATCATCCAAATGTAGACTCCAATCTTTTCTATTCACATTCACAGTTTTCTATAGAGTTGACTTCACGTCTCTATTATTGTACACTTCAGCTTACCCGTTAGTCTATGGATGATAAGAGGTAGATACCTTATGATGAAGGAAGTATTTTTTTTTTAGCAAAGCACCCATAGTGCGATTGCAAAAATGTGTGCCACATTCACTTATCAAGGCTCGGGGGACTCCAAACCTAGAAAAGATGTGATATTTAAGAAAATTTGCAACCTCTTTAGAATCGTTAGTCTTAGTGGGTTTGGCATCCACCCACGTAGAAACATAATCAATAGCAAGAAGTATGTATAAAACCATAAGAGTTAGGAAACGGTCCCATAAAATCAATCCCTAACACATCAAATATTTCACAATATAATAAAGGCGCTTGGGGCATTTTATTTCTTTGGGATACATTACCTACTCGCTGACCATTATCGCATGACTCACAAAATGCATAGTGCTGAGTCATGTCGTATTTTGATGATTGTAAACAAGTGATGATTATCTAACTAACATGTATGTTTGAGATGTGCATATTACATTAACATGAAACAAGTCATCAAAGGTTGAATATATCACATCATGAAGGTTTTCAAACAAGTGAAGTTCCTAAAAGAGCTCCTATAAGGGACACAAATAGAGCGGTTCCTAGGTACATCCTAGGAGGAACATTGAGTATGAAGTTCTGGAGCAGTTCCTGAGTGGAAGCAGCAATATAACGTTTCAGAGTTGATGATATGATTACTAAACTATGAAGTCTAATAATCAAGTTATTTCCTCCAAGATTTCGAACCAACACTCAAAGAACTCGAACCAAGATATGAATTTAATCAAGAACACTTCTGAACCTTGATTAAAGACTCTTAAACAACCTTAAAATCACTCCTGAAATTAAGTTGTTTAACACTAAGAACTAATCACTCCTGAAAAGTTATTAATGGTTTTCAATTGCAAGCACATAAGCAAAACAATTAAAGAAGATCGAAAATACTCTAAAAATCTGTAAGTTTATTGAAGAATTCGTCCCCTTATATAGGGTACAACCTAGGCTAATTCAACTAGGAAAACATAAACTTATCCTACTCCTACTTTACTTTGGACTCCTAATTAGACTCCTAAAGATAACATGTACAAGTCACATGTTTATATTTTTAACAACTCTATATTTTTAACTACTTAAACATAAAACATAAAGATAAACATAGCAATCCTAATTCTACTAGGATTCTATGTAGCAAGCTAGGAGTATTCCTAATCAGAGTAGGACTCCTCTTCACTTCTTTCCACGTCACTTTCAAGGTTCCATGTTAGCACACAAGCTAAAACTTGATTCTTGTTCTTGATTTGAAACCCTAAAGTGTCCATGACCAAGTTAATAGGCTCATGATTAACAAGTGCCTTTGCATCCATATCATTATGATTAATAAACTAAGAAAGTGTAATAATCAAGTATGAATATGAATCTTGAAGAAAAGACTTCAAGAAACTCGAACAAACTAGTAGAACACTCGAACAAGGGATATGGATTTATTCAAGAACACTCCTGAACCTTGATTAAAGACTCTTAAACACCCTTAAAATCACTCCTGAAATTAAGTTGTTTAACACTAAGAACTAATCACTCCTGAAAAGTTATTAATGGTTTTCAATTGCAAGCACATAAGCAAAACAATTAAAGAAGATCGAAAATACTCTAAAAATCTGTAAGTTTATTGAAGAATTCGTCCCCCTTATATAGGGTACAACCTAGGCTAATTCAACTAGGAAAACATAAACTTATCTTA
Source organism: Beta vulgaris subsp. vulgaris (assembly GCF_026745355.1). Taxonomy (NCBI): domain Eukaryota; kingdom Viridiplantae; phylum Streptophyta; class Magnoliopsida; order Caryophyllales; family Amaranthaceae; genus Beta; species Beta vulgaris. The sequence continues at coordinate 22,421,891 of NC_079208.1, forward strand.
CTCCTACTTTACTTTAGACTCCTAATTAGACTCCTAAAGATAACATGTACAAGTCACATGTTTATCTTTTTAACAATTCTATCTTTTTAACTACTTAAACATAAAACATAAAGATAAACATAGCAATCCTAATTCTACTAGAATTCTATGTAGCAAGCTAGGAGTATTCCTAATCAGAGTAGGACTCCTCTTCACTTCTTTCCACGCCATTTCAAGGTTCCATGTTAGCACACAAGCTAAAACTTGATTCTTGTTCTTGATTTGAAACGCTAAAGTGTCCATGACCAAGTTAATAGGCTCATGATTAACAAGTGCCTTTGCATCCATATCATTCTCCCCCTCTACAAAAGAATTTGCCCTCAAATTCTCATCATCATAGTAAGGAGATAGATCACCTAATTGAAAGTAGCACTTACACTTCCATACTCATCTGATAAATCAATCTTGTAAGCACTATCTCCAATTACTCCAACCACCTCAAATGGTCCATCAGCTCGAGGCATAAGCTTGTTTTTCCTTTTGCTAGGAAACCTTTCTTTCCTTAAGTGTATCCAAACAAGATCACCAACCTTGAACTTAGGTTGTTTGCGCCCATATTTACCTGTCTTGTATTGGATGTTCATCTTTTCAATCCTTGCTTTAACTTGCTCACAAGTTTTGTTGAATGCTTCCAATCTCTTCTTTGCATCCATGTGTATCTCATGTTTAGGAATGCAACAAAATCAATAGGAAGTAAAGGATTAATACCATACACTACCTCAAATGGTGAATGAGAAGTAGTAGAAGAATGTGCCCTATTATAAGCAAATTCTGCATGAGCAAGCTTGATATCCCAATCCTTTTGAGTCTTACTCACCAATCCCCTTAGTAAAGCTCCAAAGTCGATTAGTTACCTCAGTTTGGCCATCTGTTTGAGGATGATGACTTGTACTAAAGAGTAAGCTTAGTCCTAGCATGCGCCACAAACATCTCCAAAATGACTTAGGAATTTAGAATCCCTATCGATACAATACTCCTTGGTATCCATGTAGTTTAAGATCTCTCTAAAGTATAAATCAGCTACATGTGAGCATCATCAGTTTTATGCATAGGAACAAAGTGAGCCATCTTAGAGAAACGATCTACTACCACCTTAATAACATCTTTCCCTCTTTGAGTTCGAGGCAACCCCACTATAAAATCCATGCTCACACTATCCCAAGGTTGATTAGGCACTGGCAAAGGTGTATAGAGACCTTTATGGAAAGTACTCTTAGACTTTTGGCAAGTAGCACAATGAGTAACTACCAAGTGAACATCTTTAATCATATGTGACCAATAGAAGTTTTCTTGTAATGTATCAAGAGTCTTTTGAACCCCAAAATGTCCAGCAACTCCTCCACTATGAACCTCCCTTACTAGAAGTCTTCTCACGCCACACTTAGGTATACATAACTTGTTTCCTTTGAGAAGAAAACCTCCATGTAAGACATAAGCACCATCTTGTCGAACCATTTTCTCCTTGAAATCCTCATCTTCTTTGTATAACTCCTTCAAATGTTCGAACCCTAGTACTTGTGCATCCACAATAGTTAACAAATAGGAACGCCTAGACAAGGCATTTGCTACTATGTTTGTCTTACCTTCTTTATATCTTGAAGAAAAAGTGAATGATTGGAGAAACTCCACCCACTTAGCATGTCTATGATTGAGCTTTTGTTGTCCATGAATGTATTTTAATGCCTCATGATCAGAATGAAGTATGAATGGCTTTGGTCTAATATAATGAGACCAATGATCTAATGCACGAACAATGGCAGAAAACTCTCTATCATAGTTAGAATAATCGAGCTTAGCTCCACTCAACTTCTCACTAAAGTATGAAATTGGCCTTTTCTCTTGTAATAGAACAGCTCCAATTCCTACTCCACTTGCATCATATTCTACTTCAAAGAGTTTATGGAAATCAGGTAAAGCTAAAACAGGTGCACAACATAACTTACCTTTTATATCTTCAAACGCCTTTTGTGCTAAGGAAGTCCATGTAAACTCTCCTTTCTTCATCAATTCTGTGATAGGTACCATGATAGATGAGAAGTTTCGAATGAACCTTCTATAAAAGGACGCCAAACCATGAAAGCTTCGACATTCAGAGACATTCTTAGGTGCTATCCATGTTGAAATTGCTTTGACTTTCTCGGGATCAACATGTACTCCTTCTTGTGAAACAATATACCCTAAAAACGCCACCTTGTTTACAAGAAACTCACACTTTTCTAGCTTTCCATAAAGCTTTTGTTCTCTTAATTTGATGAATAATTGGCGCAAATGAACCAAGTGTTCTTCTACACTCTTGCTATAGATTAGTATATCATCCAAATAAACAACCACAAATTTATTAAGGAAAGGACAAAGTACCTCATTCATTAGCCTCATGAAGGAACTAGGTGCATTGCATAAGCCAAAGGGCATAACCATCCACTCATACAACCCTTGCTTGGTTTTGAAGGCTATTTTCCACTCATCTCCTTCCCTAATCCTCATTTGATGATAACCACTTCGAAGATCAATCTTAGAAAAGATTGAAGCACCATGTAATTCATCCAACATATCCTCCAATCTAGGCATAGGAAACCTAACATTCACTTTATGTTGTTTACTGCTCTACTATCTATGCACATTCTCCATGTTCCATCTTTCTTAGGAACTAGTAAAGCTGGCACAACACATGGACTCATGCTTTCCCTTACATAACCTCTTTCAATTAACTCTTCTATTTGGCGTTGCAACTCCTTAGAAGCCCCTGGATCACAGCTATAAGCAAGCTTGTTAGGTAATGGTGCGCCTGGAACAAGATCAATTGCATGTTCTATTCCTCTTAAAGGTGGAAGGCCTTGTGGTAACTCTTCTGGGAAAACATCTTTGAATTCATGCATCAAAGTTTCTAATTGATCATTGTTATGTACCTTAATACTTGTACTCACCTGCTTCACAACCAAAGCATAAGCACAACCTCCTTTTTCTATTTCATGTTCGAACTCCTTAGCATTTAGGAACAAACTTGGTGCTTTAGGTGGTTGCTTAGGCTCCACTTGAGTAGGGTTTAGAGGATGTAATCTAACCCTTTTTGAGCCAACCAATACAGAATAGACATTGGTGTCCCCTTCATGAATAACCTTCCTATCAAATTGCCATGGTCTTTTAAGTAGAAGATGGCATGCACTCATAGGTAAAACATCACACCATAGAGCATCCTTCTAGCTTCCAATGGAGAATGAAATAAGTGCTTGTTTCTTCACTCTCATTCCAGTGCTATCATCTAACCAACTCAATTTGTAGGGTTTAGGGTGTGCCCTTTTGATTAGATTGAGTTTAGACACCACTTGATCTGCAATAATATTAGTGCAAGAACCACTATCTATTATGACATTACAAGTATACTCACCTACTTTGCATCTAGTATGGAAAAGATTCTCCCTTTGAGCCATATTAGGTGTGTGATCCACATGTAAGGTGCGCCTAATGACTCCAAGAAGTCTTGAATCATCTTCTGCAAAAGCATCCTCTTCTTCATCATTTCCTCCATGCTTTGCTCCTCTTCAGGGATGAATTCATACCTCTCTTCCTCTTTTTGCAAGTCTAAGTATTGCCTCATTATAAGAGCTTTCTTGTAGGACAATTACTTGCTATGTGTCCTCTCCCTTGACACTTAAAACACTTTCTCAATTCTTCAAATTTCTCCTTAGGTACGGCCACCTTAGTTTTCTCCATGTTAGTGTCTTCCTTAGGTGGAAAACTAGGCTTAGGGTTTTCGGACCATTTAGTATAGGAAGTAGTAGCTTTACCTTTTGAGTTAGGATCATACCTAGGTGTGTATGCTCCTTTAGGTCGTTCTTCCTTGTCATATTCTTTAAACTTCATAACTAGCTTGGTTACATCCTCAAAAGTATAGTAGGAAGAAACTTCAACTCTCTTAGCTTTGCTTCTATTCAACCCTTTAATGTACCTTGCTGTTTTGTGCTTATCTTTCTCCACTATGTCACATATGAGACCTAGTTTTTCAAACTCCATAGTGTATTCATGTACACTTTGGCTACCTTGGCTCATTGATGTAAGCCTTATGAATTGCCTTTGTTTGTAATCATCTGGCAAGAACTTGTCTTTAAGCTTCCCTTTCAACTTATCCCAACTACATAGCTTAGGTTTGTTTTTCTTGGCTCTTTGTGCGTGCAAGCCTTCAAGCCAAATCCCAGCATACTTGGTGAGCCTTATAGCAGCAACCTTGAATTTCTTTTGATCATCAAAGCCCCTATACTCACTTACCTTCTCTAGTTGACGAATCCACTCTAATAAGTCCTCAGGTTTGCCCTCATTTGTGTAATCCTCAAGCTTCAACCCTTTATCATCTAGATATGAGGTCTTTGGTGGGCGTGATTCAGCTTCATCCCTTTCATCCTCCGAGTGTGCGCCTATGTATGACACACTATTAGGGTTTAGCCTCTTGTTGATGATGTCTGCCATAGCATCCACTTGTGCATCCTTCTTGTTGATGCTCACTGCCATAACTTCTAGGCGTGCATTCATCTCCTTCATAGCCTTAGCTAGGTCATGTAATTCGGACATAGCGAGGTTGTCTCCAAGCACCTCCTACAACTTCTTTGATGTTTTTATGGATCTTGGATCCTTTTCTTTCACCAATCACTAATAATATTGTAGTACTTTGATGAAACTTTATGAAAAATCAAGAATCTTGGAAAAAATATTGGATCTTTAAGACTTTCTTGAAGATCTAATACTCCCCCTACTAGGAAAAAAATTTCGGACCCTTCAATGGATGTGTAACCTTTGCTCTTGATACCACATGATATGATTACTAAACTATGAAGTCTAATAATCAAGTTATTTCCTCCAAGATTTCGAACCAACACTCAAAGAACTCGAACCAAGATATGAATTTAATCAAGAACACTTCTGAACCTTGATTAAAGACTCTTAAACACCCTTAAAATCACTCCTGAAATTAAGTTGTTTAACATTAAGAACTAATCACTCCTGAAAAGTTATTAATGGTTTTCAATTGCAAGCACATAAGCAAAACAATTAAAGAAGATCGAAAATACTCTAAAAATCTGTAAGTTTATTGAAGAATTCGTCCCCCTTATATAGGGTACAACCTAGGCTAATTCAACTAGGAAAACATAAACTTATCCTACTCCTACTTTACTTTGGACTCCTAATTAGACTCCTAAAGATAACATGTACAAGTCACATGTTTATATTTTTAACAACTCTATCTTTTTAACTACTTAAACATAAAACATAAAGATAAACATAGCAATCCTAATTCTACTAGGATTCTATGTAGCAAGCTAGGAGTATTCCTAATCAGAGTAGGACTCCTCTTCACTTCTTTCTACGCCACTTTCAAGGTTCCATGTTAGCACACAAGCTAAAACTTGATTCTTGTTCTTGATTTGAAATCCTAAAGTGTCCATGACCAAGTTAATAGGCTCATGATTAACAAGTGCCTTTGCATCCATATCATTATGATTACTAAACTAAGAAAGTGTAATAATCAAGTATGAATATGAATCTTGAAGAAAAGACTTCAAGAAACTCGAACAAACTAGTAGAACACTCGAACAAGGGATATGGATTTATTCAAGAACACTCCTGAACCTTGATTAAAGACTCTTAAACACCCTTAAAATCACTCCTGAAATTAAGTTGTTTAACACTAAGAACTAATCACTCCTGAAAAGTTATTAATGATTTTCAATTGCAAGCACATAAGCAAAACAATTAAAGAAGATCAAAAATACTCTAAAAATCTGTAAGTTTATTGAAGAATTCGTCCCCTTATATAGGGTACAACCTAGGCTAATTCAACTAGGAAAACATAAACTTATCCTACTCCTACTTTACTTTAGACTCCTAATTAGACTCCTAAAGATAACATGTACAAGTCACATGTTTATCTTTTTAGCAATTCTATCTTTTTAACTACTTAAACATAAAACATAAAGATAAACATAGCAATCCTAATTCTACTAGAATTCTATGTAGCAAGCTAGGAGTATTCCTAATCAGAGTAGGACTCCTCTTCACTTCTTTCCACGCCACTTTCAAGGTTCCATGTTAGCACACAAGCTAAAACTTGATTCTTGTTCTTGATTTGAAACGCTAAAGTGTCCATGACCAAGTTAATAGGCTCATGATTAACAAGTGCCTTTGCATCCATATCATTCTCCCCCTCTACAAAAGAATTTGCCCTCAAATTCTCATCATCATAGTAAGGAGATAGATCACCCACATTGAAAGTAGCACTTACACTTCCATACTCATCTGGTAAATCAATCTTGTAAGCACTATCTCCAATACTCCAACCACCTCAAATGGTCCATCAGCTCGAGGCATAAGCTTGTTTTTCCTTTTGCTAGGAAACGTTTCTTTCCTTAAGTGTATCCAAACAAGATCACCAACCTTGAACTTAGGTTGTTTGCGCCCCATATTTGCCCTTGTCTTGTATTGGATGTTCATCTTTTCAATCCTTGCTTTAACTTGCTCACAAGTTTTGTTGAATGCTTCCAATCTCTTCTTTGCATCCATGTGTATCTCATGTTTAGGTAATGCAACAAAATCAATAGGAAGTAAAGGATTAATACCATACACTACCTCAAATGGTGAATGAGAAGTAGTAAAAGAATGTGCCCTATTATAAGCAAATTCTGCATGAGCAAGCTTGATGTCCCAATCCTTTTGAGTTTTACTCACCAATCCCCTTAGTAAAGCTCCTAAAGTACGATTAGTTACCTCAGTTTGGCCATCTGTTTGAGGATGGTGACTTGTACTAAAGAGTAGCTTAGTACCTAGCATGCGCCACAAACATCTCCAAAAGTGACTTAGGAATTTAGAATCCCTATCAGATACAATACTCCTTGGTATTCCATGTAGTTAAATGATCTCTCTAAAGTATAAATCAGCTACATGTGAGGCATCATCAGTTTTATGCATAGGAACAAAGTGAGCCATCTTAGAGAAACGATCTACTACACCATAATAGCATCTTTCCCTCTTTGAGTTCGAGGCAACCCCACTATAAAATCCATGCTCACACTATCCCAAGGTTGATTAGGCACTGGCAAAGGTGTATAGAGACCTTTATGGAAAGTACTCTTAGACTTTTGGCAAGTAGCACAATGAGTAACTACCAAGTGAACATCTTTAATCATATGTGGCCAATAAAGTTTTCTTGTAATGTATCAAGAGTCTTTTGAACTCCAAAATGTCCAGCAACTCCACCACTATGAACCTCTCTTACTAGAAGTCTTCTCACGCACACTTAGGTATACATAACTTGTTTCCTTTGAAAAGAAAACCTTCATGTAAGACATAAGCACCATCTTGTCGAACCATTTTCTCCTTGAAATCCTCATCTTCTTTGTATAACTCCTTCAAATGTTCGAACCCTAGTACTTGTGCATCCACAATAGTTAACAAATAGAACGCCTAGACAAGGCATCTGCTACTATGTTGTCTTACCTTCTTTATATCTTGAAGAAAAAGTGAATGATTGGAGAAACTCCACCCACTTAGCATGTCTATGATTGAGCTTTTGTTGTCCATGAATGTATTTTAATGCCTTATGATCAGAATGAAGTATGAATGGCTTTGGTCTAAGATAATGAGACCAATGATCTAATGCACGAACAATGGCAGAAAACTCTCTATCATAGTTAGAATAATCGAGCTTAGCTCCACTCAACTTCTCACTAAAGTATGAAATTGGCCTTTTCTCTTGTAATAGAACAGCTCCAATTCCTACTCCACTTGCATCACATTACTTCAAAGAGTTTATGGAAATCAGGTAAAGCTAAAACAGGTGCACAACATAACTTACCTTTTATATCTTCAAACGCCTTTTGTGCTAAGGAAGTCCATGTAAACTCTCCTTTCTTCATCAATTCTGTGATAGGTCCATGATAGATGATAAGTTTCGAATGAACCTTCTATAAAAGGATGCCAAACCATGAAAGCTTCGACATTCAGAGACATTCTTAGGTGCTATCCATGTTGAAATTGCTTTGACTTTCTCAGGATCAACATGTACTCCTTCTTGTGAACAATATACCCAAAAACGCCACCTTTTTACAAGAAACTCACACTTTTCTAGCTTTCCATAAAGTTTTGTTCTCTTAATTTGATGAATATTGGCGCAAATGACCAAGTGTTCTTCACACTCTTGCTATAGATTAGTATATCATCCAAATAAACAACACAAATTTATTAAGGAAAGGACGAAGTACCTCATTCATTAGCCTCATAAGGACTAGGTGCATTGCATAAGCCAAAGGGCATGACCATCCACTCATACAACCCTTGCTTGGTTTTGAAGGCTGTTTTCCACTCATCTCCTTCCCTAATCCTCATTTGATGATAACCACTTCGAAGATCAATCTTAGAAAAGATTGAAGCACCATGTAATTCATCCAACATATCCTCCAATCTAGGCATAGGAAACCTATACTTTCACTTTATGTTGTTTACTGCTCTACTATCTATGCACATCCTCCATGTTCCATCTTTCTTAGGAACTATAAAGCTGGCACACACATGGACTCATCTTTCCCTTACATAACCTCTTTCAATTAGCTCTTCTATTTGGCGTTGCAACTCCTTAGAAGCCCTGGATCACACTATAAGCAGGTTGTTAGGTAATGGTGCGCCTGGAAAAGATCAATGCATGTTCTATTCCTCTAAAGGTGGAAGCCTTGTGGTAACTCTTCGGGAAAACATCTTTGAATCATGCATCAAAGTTTCAATTGATCATTGTTATGTACCTTAATACTTGTATTCACCTGCTTCACAACCAAAGCATAAGCACAACCTCCTTTTCTATTCATGTTCGAACTCCTTAGCATTTAGGAACAAACTTGGTGCTTTAGGTGGTTGTTAGGCGCCACTTGAGTAGGGTTTAGAGGATGTAATCTAACCCTTTTTGAGCCAACCAATACAGAATAGACATTGTGTCCCCTTCATGAATAACCTTCCTATCAAATTGCCATGGTCTTCAAGTAGAAGATGGCATGCACTCATAGGTAAAACATCACACCATAGACATCCTTTAGCTTCCAATAGAGAATGAAATAAGTGCTTGTTTCTTCACTCTCATTCCAGTGCTATCATCTAACCAACTCAATTTGTAGGGTTTAGGGTGTGCCCTTGTGATTAGATTGAGTTTAGACACCACTTGATCTGCAATAACTTAGTGCAAGAACCACTATCTATTATACATTACAAGTATACTCACCTACTTGCATCTAGTATGGAAAAGATTCTCCCTTTGGCCATGTTAGGTGTGTGATCCACATGTAAGGTGCGCCTAAGACTCCAAGAAGCTTGAATCATCTTCTGCAAAAGCATCCTCTTCTTCATCATTTCCTCCATGCTTTGCTCCTCTTCAGGGATGAATTCATACTCTCTTCCTCTTTTGCAAGCTAAGTATTGCTCATTGTAAGAGCTTTCTTTGTAGGACAATTACTTGCTATGTGTCCTCTCCCTTGACACTTAAAACACTTTCTCAATTCTTCAAATTTCTCCTTAGGTACGGCACCTTAGTTTTCTCCATGTAGTGTCTTCCTTAGGTGGAAAACTAGGCTTAGGGTTTTCGGACCATTAGTATAGGAAGTAGTAGCTTTACCTTTTGATTAGGATCATACCTAGGTGTGTATGCTCCTTTAGGTCTTCTTCCTTGTCATGTTCTTCAAACTTCATAGCTAGCTTGGTTACATCCTCAAAAGTATGGTAGGAAGAAACTTCAACTCTCTTAGCTATGCTTCTATTCAACCTTTAATGTATTGCTGTTTTGTGCTTATCTTTCTCCACTATTCACATATGAGACCTAGTTTTTCAAACTCCATAGTGTATTCATGTACACTTTGGCTACCTTGGCTCATTGATGTAAGCTTATGAATTGCCTTTGTTCTAATCATCTGGCAAAACTTGTCTTTAACTTCCCTTTCACTTATCCCAACTACATAGCTTAGGTTTGTTTTTCTTGGCTCTTTGTGCGTGCAAGCCTTCAAGCCAAATCCCAGCATACTTGGTGAGCCTTATAGCAGCAACCTTGAATTTCTTTCGATCATCAAAGCCCCTATACTCACTTACCTTCTCTAGTTGACGAATCCACTCTAATAAGTCCTCAGGTTTGCCCTCATTTTGTAATCCTCAAGCTTCAACCCTTTATCATCTAGATATGAGGTCTTTGGTGGGCGTGATTCAGCTTCATCCCTTTCATCCTCCGAGTGTGCGCCTATGTATGACACACTATTAGGGTTTAGCCTCTTGTTGATGATATCTGCCATAGCATCCACTTGTGCATCCTTCTTGTTAATGCTCACTGCCATAACTTCTAGGCGTGCATTCATCTCCTTCATAGCCTTAGCTAGGTCATGTAATTCGGACATAGCGAGGTTGTCTCCAAGCACCTCCTGCAACTTCTTTGATGTTTTTATGGATCTTGGATCCTTTTCTTTCACCAATCACTAATAATATTGTAGTACTTTGATGAAACTTTATGAAAAACAAGAATCTTGGAAAAAATATTGGATCTTTAAGACTTTCTTGAAGATCTAATACTCCCCTACTAGGAAAAAATTTCGGACCCTTCAATGGATGTGTAACCTTTGCTCTTGATACCACTTGATATGATTATAAACTATGAAGTCTAATAATCAAGTTATTTCTCCAAGATTTCGACCAACACTCAAAGAATCGAACCAAGATATGAATTTAATCAAGAACACTCCTGAACCTTGATAAAGACTCTTAAACACCCTTAAAATCACTCCTGAAATTAAGTATTTTAACACTAAGAACTAATCACTCCTGAAAAGTTTTAATGGTTTTCAATTGCAAGCACATAAGCAAAACAATTAAAGAAGAGAAAATACTCTAAAAATCTGTAAGTTTATTGAAGAATTCGTCCCCTTATATAGGGTACAACCTAGGCTAATTCAACTAGGAAACATAAACTTATCCTACTCCTACTTTACTTTAGACTCCTAATTAGACTCCTAAAGATAACATGTACAAGTCACATGTTTATATTTTTAACAACTCTATCTTTTTAACTACTTAAACATAAAACATAAAGATAAACATAGCAATCCTAATTCTACTAGGATTCTATGTAGCAAGCTAGGAGTATTCCTAATCAGAGTAGGACTCCTCTTCACTTCTTTCCACGCCACTTTCAAGGTTCCATGTTAGCACACAAGCTAAAACTTGATTCTTGTTCTTGATTTGAAACGCTAAAGTGTCCATGACCAAGTTAATAGGCTCATGATTAACAAGTGCCTTTGCATCCATATCAGTTGAAACAAGAAGTTCCTGAGCAGGAACTATGAGTGCGAAGTTTCTCAAAGGAACTAGTACACTGAAGTTCCAAAGGTGGAGCTATCAACATGCGGTTCCTGAGTTGGAGCAGCATGGAGCATGAAGGCAGAAAATATGAGTTTATTTTCTAGCATTCATGTAAGTATATGAAAACATGAAAGGTAATGGAACAACGTCTAATGGAACTCGTAAGGTCAAAGGAACTCGTGGAACTTAGAGTCAAAAGTATTTAAGAGTCAATAAATCTGATGCATATTATTATCTTAATCTATAAGAATTTATTTAGAGTTTATTTCTTAATAAATCTTTACGTGGTTGAATATTCATAAATAATGTGCATTAGTTGTTTTAAGATAAGTTTTAGTTTTAAAATAAAAGATAACTTTTAGTTTTAAAATAAAAGATAAGTTTTAAATAAAATAGGTTTGAATTTTTTCCTTGAATAATTTAAAAGTGGGTTTTAATTCCCAAAATATGCCCAAAAAAATTAAAATTCCCTGCGTACCGTCCACATAGGACGGCACGCGAGAAAATTGTTTTTTTTTGTTTTAACACGGAAACCGCTACTCAAAGTAGCGGTTTAATTTTAAAATAAACCGCTACTCTGAGTAGCGGTATATAAATATAAACCGCTACTCTGAGTAGCAGTTTACCTGCGCAAAATATGGTAAGCAGATATCAGTTTTCATAATAAACCGCTATTCGGTGTAGCGGTTTTACCTAAGTTGAAAAAAAAAAAAATTTCTCGGCACTTGTAAACTAGCGGTTTTACTAAAAAAAAAATCTCACGTTCCGTCCTACGTGGACGGTACGCAGGGAATTTTAATTTTTTTGGGCATATTTTGGGAATTAAAACCCACTTTTGCATTATCCAAGGAAAAAATTCAAATAGGTTTAATAAATTGATTTCTTTAGGAATCTGATTTTAATTAATTTAATTTTATCTTTTCAGTTTTTGGAAAATAAAAGGCCTAGATTTATAATACGTATGATGAGTGTTGTTAAAGAAATTGTCTGTATGTTCCTCCCTAAAGGAACAGACGTGGTAGTCTACTAATCTAAGTTAAAGGAACTAACTATTAAAAGGAACTAGACTGAGGATGGAGCATTACAAGTACAGTTATGTCAGTTGAGTAAATTATGCGTAGATTATAGGTAACCGTTTTATTTAAGGAAAAATCTGATTATATGGAAAATCTTTTTAAGGAAAAGATTTTATTTTTCCAAAGATAATAAAAATATTATTCGGTTTTTACGGAAATTATTTTAAGATAATATTTTTATTAAAATGATTTTATTTCAGATTTAATAATTACAATAGTTTTTAATTAAAAATCAAATTTAAATTACGGTTGCATAAGTAAACGGATTTTAGGAAGCAGTAACTTAATTCTCTCCCACGTTTAACAGTGATCATGGAGATCATGGGATGATTGATGAACGTGTTCCTCCGTGTAAGGAACATCATGGGATAATGGTTTAACCACTAACACATGATTAATCCCATGTTCATTCTAAAAGACTACTATAAATATACAAGTTCAATTGAGTTTCAAATTGTCTGACTAGTGTCTTTCCATAGTGTTAGACTTATGTCATTCCATAAGTTTGGCTTAAGGAATAGCATTACAAAGAATTATATTTTTATTCCTCATTTGAGTCAGTCCTTTGAGTTCAAGTTCCTACGAGTGCATGTTCCTTTACAGTTATTTAGTTTCTATATACTAGAGTTAAACCAAATTATCAAGCGTCTGTATTTGAGTTGGGGTTAAAGGGTTTGAGTAACTCTTGTAATGGGAACTTGGTAAAGGGTTTGAGTGAATTCTTGTATCAAGTTCGAGTTAGGAACTTGAGTAAGTTAGAACTTGAGTAAGTTCGAGTTAGGAACTTGAGTAAGTTCGAGTTAGGAACTTGAGTAAGTTCTTATTGTGTATGCGTAGACTTAGGGTGAAGTCTATCTAGGGGTGAAGGGTTTGAGTAAACCTTTTGTAAAGAGTTGTGGGAACTCTTGAAAGACTTAGAGTTAAGTCTAGAGTATAGAGTGGAGATTGTGAGAGAGTTGGAGTTCCGAGTGGAACTTGAGTATGTAATAGGTTGAATCATAGGAGATTTCCTATTATAGTGAAGAGTTTAAATCTGAGTAGGTCGTGGTTTTTCTTCTTGTATTGAGACAAGAAGTTTCCACGTAAAAATCTCTCTTGCACTTTCAGTTCCTTATTGCTTATGTTTTAAATTCCGCATTATTTGGGCAATAAGTTCCACACTACAATTCACCCCCCTCTTGTAGTGTTCCTAGTGAAATAACAATTGGTATCAGAGCCGGAACTCATTGATAAGCAGGAAACCCTGCTGAGTTAAGTTCCTGCAAGAAGAAAGAACACGTACGAGAAAGGAACTCCACCTGATGTCATTCAAAGGAACAAGTGAAGGCTGACTTTTTATACACAATTAAAAGTCACTCAAGGATTTGAACAACCCCTTTGATGTAAGTATCTCTTCCTTGAGATATTCTTTATACGCATATATTACATTGGAACTTGTTCCTATAGTATTTCTAGTAAGATTGTTTTATTTGGCTTTGATGTTTTTATAGAAATTTAGGATAACTTTAACATTGTTTTCTAAAGACAAAATTCAGATTTAATTTTCTTTAAAATATCAAAGAATCATATACTAGAAATGATTGAAGGAACAAGTTATATGGAACAATGCATATTTGTGTCTCTGGAACTTGGTTTCTCATCTTAAGCAAAATCCATTATTTTTGGCATGTTATATCGCGCTCATATTATTATTTCTTTGCCAAATGATAATGTTATTATGCATCATGAATATTTAAAATATTTTTTATGTCAATATAATATGTTCCTTGTTAGTAGTGGTAGATTTGTGTGTACATCATGAATATGGATATTTTATGTTGCTCCTACTAACAAGAAAGGACCCAACATATATTTGGGTACCAAAAACCAAGAACTTGCTTATTTTGCAGGTAATGTGAAAGGAACTGACATCTCTTGATGTAGAGGTTAGTTGTTTCTAGAAGTGTAGTTCTAGACATGAGTTCCTATGACTACAAAATAGAAAAAGTATGTAAAAGGTGAAATATATTTCTTAGGAAATTGGGTAATAATCTTTACATACTATATATCTTGGTCATTTATTATTCAAATTTGATTTTTGATATCTCTTATAAATACATGATTGAAGAAGGTTATGAAAGAGAAGTTGTTTTATGGTTGTTACATATATATGAATTATTTCAATCTAACTTCTCTTCAAGTTTTTGTGCAAGTAAAATTATATTTTGTATGTTTGTCTATGGATATAATTCATATTGGTAAAGGAACTTATGGATGTAATAAGAGAATGATTGTCAGTTCCTCTGAAAGGAACAGACGAATTGACACAACTAAATGATTCAAATGAACTCTAATATAGTCATAGGAACATAGTAATTAAGCACAAATCAACAGTGAACTTATATCCACGTCCTAATGGTAATAGAAGTATAAGGCTAAAATTTAGGAAGGTTTTAAGCAAAAGAATTTTAACTAAGTTAAATCATTTATATCTAAAGAAAAACCTTCGTAGATATTATTTAAAAGAATTGAAATTAAACTCTTATTTAGGATAAGAGAAGACAATAAAAGATCATGCTTAACAATTTCCTAGAATTTAGGAAGGTGAGATACTGGATATAACACGTTCAATTGAACGTATACAAAGTGGCGTATAATGTATTTGGTCCTCAAGTAAAGGAACAACGGTAGTAATCATGATCCTATGATCTAATCTCACGTTTAATCCAAATGACTATTATATAGGAACTTAATGAAGTTCTAAGTATCTCTGACTAAGAGATTAAGTGAGTTAAGTAATTAAAGTCTCAGTGCATTTATTCTCTTATAATAGTAAATGGTTCCTATTGTCTACTTATTTTATTTCCATTAAAATAAATGCATAAAATCGTTTTTCAAAATCAAGAAACATTGACTATTGATTTGAAGGAAGCGACAGTAAAGTAATATTAGTGGAAATACTAAATGGTATAGAAACATACCAACATTTGGCACAAGTTTCTAATTCTTTTGAAATTAATCTTAGTTCACTTGAACAAAGCATAAGTTCATTTTCATATGAGATTATATTTTTTAAGGAACTTTATTTCATTATATGCTTTAATTATATTATCTTTTTTGACTAACCTACTAATTAAAATGCACAAAATATTTCTTTTTGGGTTCGCTTTACGGATTATATTCTTAGTTTATGACTACCCAAAATGAAGAACAAACAATATTTAGTGAGGGGAAAACTCGTAAGATTATAGCTCGACAAGGAGTGTTCCAAGCAGATGATGAAGACAAATCAACATTACTCTCGTATATGCTTATATGAAGAACTGTAGCTTTAGAAACCAACGTAAAATGGTAAGTCTGTTTAATAATCAAATGTTTGTAAGTTAAGTTCTTGTTTCATTGTATATATCTTTATTGTCGAGTTAATGAAGCACATTATGTTTATAGTATTTAAAGTTCACTAACTTTGGTTGTTTTGCAATTAAATTGCATCATCAATAAAAGCTAGAAATGTCATACTTGAAGGGAATCAAGTAGGGAACACATACTTTGTGGATCTCAATTTGGTTCTTAACAACATGGCATGACTAGTCATTATTGAGGATGATCTACTTATATCTATCAAATTAATAACATTCTAACTTCATCATGGTTGAGAAACTTAGACCAAGGAACTTGAATATTGGTATATTTTATATCTAGTTCCTAAAGGTATATGTTTGTATATTGTGTCCATTAAGATAGTATGTTATCACATCTTCTTTCAAAATTTGGTGTGCATCACAAATTCTTCGAACCTTTTCACATGAATTTGCGTGGCATTTTAAGTGTTTAGATTAGAATTTTGAAGGAGATTTTTCCTGTTTATAGTTATCTCAGGAACACTTAATTCTTTTCTTTAATCGCAAAGATAAGTATTGCACATAATGTGTAATCATTGCTAAGAAGATTAAAAGTATAAGTATAAGGAACATCATGGGATAATGGTTTAACCACTAAAACATGATAAATCCCACGTTCATTCTAAAAGACTGCTATAAATATACAAGTTCAATTGAGTTTCAAATTGTCTGACTAGTGTCTTTTCATAGTGTTAGACTTATGTCATTCCATAAGTTTGGCTTAAGGAATAGCGTTAGAAAAGAATTATATTTTCTATTCCTTATTAGAGTCAGCTCCTTTGAGTTTCAAGTTTCTACGAGTGCCATGTTCCTTTACAGTTATTCAGTTTCTATATACTACAGTTAAACCAAATTATCAAGCGTCTGTATTTGAGTTTGGGGTTAAAGGGTTTGAGTGAACTCTTGTAATGGGAACTTGGTAAAGGGTTTGAGTGAATTCTTGTATCATGTTCGAGTTAGGAACTTGAGTAAGTTCGAATTAGGAATTAACTCGAGTAAGTTCTTATTGTGTATGCGTAGACTTAGGGTGAAGTCTATCTAGAGGTGAAGGGTTGGAGTAAACTTTTTGTAAAGAGTTGTGGGAACTCTTGAAAGACTTAGAGTTAAGTCTAGAGTATAGAGTGGAGATTGTGAGAGAGTTGGAGTTCCGAGTGGAACTTGAGTATGTAATAGGTTGAATCATAGGAGATTTCCTATTATAGTGAAGAGTTTAAATCCTGAGTAGGTCGTGGTTTTTTCTTCGACAAGAAGTTTCCACGTAAAAATCTCTCTTGCATTTTAAGTTCCTTATTGCTTGTGTTTTAAATTCCGCATTATTTGGCAATAAGTTCCACACTACAATTCACCCCCCCTCTTGTAGTGTTCCTAGTGACATAACACATAGGCATCTCGAAATAAACTTGGCCAATAAAAACCACAATCAAGTACCTTTCTTGTTGTTCTTTTAGCACCAAAGTACCTTTCTTGCTGTTCTATTTGCACCAAACCTTCGATGACTTGATCTGAACAATGCTTCCACAAATAAGGATGATCTCATACAAAGTACTTTGAATCTCTACGAAGCTTGTCCTTTGGTGACTTGGAAAAACCTGGAGGAAATTTGTTAGAGACAAGAAAATTGACAATATAATCATACCAAGGTCGTATATCCCTAATAGAACACAAGGTTTGGTCACGGAATTCACTTGGATTTGCTTCTGAGGGGTATGGCTACCCTAATTGCAAACAAGACGGCTTAAGTGGTAAGTGACCAAATTCTCCGCTCCTTTCTTGTCTTTAATCTCAATATCGAATTCACTTTAGAGAAGAATCCATCTTATTAATCTTTGCTTGGCCTCCTTCGTCATCAAGTAACGAAGAGCTGCATGGTCAGTATAAACAATAACCTTGATACCAAGTAAATAAAAACGAAATTTTTTTAAAGCGAAAACAACAACTAGCATCTCTTTTTCAATAGTGGAGTACTTACGTTGAGCCCCATTCAAGCTCATAGATGCATAGTGAATAAGATGAGATGCTCTTCCAACCTTTTGGCCTACGACAACCCCTACAGCATAATCGCTCGCATCACAGATAATCTCAAATGATAGATACCAGTTTGGGGCTTGAATGATAGGTGCAGAAGTGAGAAATTCCTTCAACGCATCAAAGGCTCTCGTACTCCTCACTGAACTCAAATTTTTCGTCCTTCTGGAGCAGTGTGCAAAAAGGAGATGAAATCTTTGAAAATTTCTTAATGAAGTCGCGATAAAAACCTGCATGTTCAAGAAAATATCGCACATCACACACATTAGTAGGATATGGGAGGATTGAATGATGTCAAGTTTTGCTTCATCAACCCCAATTTCCTTAGATCAGACAACATGGCATAACATTATATCTTGTTCAACCATAAAGTGACATTTCTTAGAATTCAAAATAAGGTTAGAGTCTATGCAACATTGGAGCACAAGAGACAAATGATGTAAGCAAGTATCAAAAGAATCACCATGGATTGTAAAGTCATCCATGAAAACCTCAACATACTATGAGAAGATGCTCATCATACACCTTTGAAAAGTCACAGGTGCATTACATAGTCTAAAGGGAATACGACGATATGCGAATGTGCCGAATGGACATGTAAAAGTAATCTTGTCTTGATCTTCCGGCGCAATAAATACCTGAAAATATCTTAAATAACCATCAAATAAATAATAAAAACCATGCCCTGCAAGTCTCTCAAGCATTTGGTCAATAAAGGGTAAGGGAAATGATCCTTTATAGTCATCGTCGCATTCAATCGATGGTAATCAATGCAAACTCTCCACCCATTCTGAACTCGGGTGGGAACCAAGTCACCATGTTTGTTCTTTACAGCAATTACACACCAGACTTTTTGGGAACTACTTGGGTAGGAATTACCCACTTACTATCAGGGATAGGAAAGATCATACCCATTTGCACATTAGAGGAAAAAAGAGAAGGGCAGCGTTTTTTAGAAAACGTATCCCTTAAGTATGAAGGGTTGCGGTAATCTAAAAAATGCAGCCCTTTTGATACGAAACACTAGTAGAATAAATACTTATTTTTGCGGTGATATTGTTGCGGTTTTACCCATAAGTAGCAATATATCACGTAAAAAGAAAAGTGAAAATAGAAAATAACCATATTGCTGTTGTTTTCACCAAAAACCACAGCAATATTGATGTCAACGGATATTTTTTGAATTTTTCTGACACCAGAGCAGCATATATTACTGCGGTTTCTTGGTAGAACGACAGTAATATATTAAAAATATTTTATTCATATATATTGTTGCGGTTCTACCAAATATATGCTGATCCCATTTTCCGAAAAACACGCACACGATCTTTCAATTTTCGCGACCCTCTCTCTCTCTCTCTCCTCCCACACTCTCTCACACTCTCACGCTCTCGACCCTCTCACACACTCTCTCTCCTCCGGTGAAAGGGGTTTGGTTCCGGCGAAAGGGTTTGTTTTTCCGGCGAGGTCTGCAACGAATTTTCGACGGAAAGAGTTTCTCCTACTTCGTTTTCGGCAAGTTTCGAATCTCCTCCGCTTCTCTTTCTTCGTTTTTCCTCCATTTTTATTTCACCGGCGCCACTCCTTCACCTCCGGCGCTTCTCCTCCGAATTTTCGGCGAGGGTTTGTCATATTAGGATAGTTTTTTGTAAATTTTCTTAATTAATAGTGTTTTAATGAAAATTTTGGCTTAAATTGTAGTTTAAAATGATTAGTGTAAAGTATATATATGATTAGTTATAAGAGTTGAGTATCAAAAACTAATCTTGTGATGATTTTGTATGCCGTAAAATGTTATACGGGATTGTTTATGCTTAAGTTCTTGTGATGTTTTTGCAATTCTTTATTTCAAGTGATATGCAATGCCTTTATGTTCACTAGTAGAATAATTGTTTATTGTTGCGGTGGTATTGCTGCGGTTTTACCCATACGCAGCAATATATCATGTAAAAAGAAAAGGTAAAATATAAAGTAACCATATTGCTGCGGTTTCTGAATTGCAGCAATATACTCTTGAAACTAAATATTAAAAAAGCCCTACTAGGTTTCTCTTACCTAAAACCACCGCTCATTTTTCTTCTCTCTCTCCTCACACACGGTCTTCTCCCCCTCTCTCTCTCCTCACACTCGATCTCCATAACCATTCTCTCCCTCTCTCTTCTCACACTCGATCTCCCATCTCCACCAATCAACCGGCGATTCTTCTTCACGACAAGCAGCACTCCGGCCGTTCGTCTTCCGCAGCTTCGATTTCGTTCTCAAGCTCTCAAACTCGTTCATCCTGCGTTCTCAAACTCTCAAACTCGTTCGTCCTGCGTTCTCAAACTCTCAAACTCATTCGTCCTTCGTTCTCAAACTCTTGAACTCGTTCGTCCGTCGTCCGTCGTCCGTCGTCCCTTCCTTCGTTCATCCGACGTTCGTCCGTCCTTCTTCTCAGATATGTTATGTTCTTCTTTTTTGTTTTTTTTCGTTTCCTTTTTTTTCGTTCCCTGCTAACAACGACTTAACATTTAAAGGGAGATATGATACTCTTGCTTTTGTCTCATGGGATACATAAAATGAAGTAATTTGACTGGCATTGAAGCTCCAACTTATTTATTGTCTCTCAAGATGTTTGTAGAAAGTTACAATAAAGATAAGTCGATAACATCTCTTTTCAAGTGTTAATTATGCAAATCCGATTCTTTTGGCTATGATTTCATTGGATAGGAGATAGTGAGAATTTGTTCAATACGTTAATATGAGTATATGACCAGGCTTTTAAGATCTGTATGTAGATTTTTAGTTTTAGGATTTTTTTTTTCATTTTTTTCGTTTTTTAGATGTGTATTGTAGATTTTTTGTTTTAGGATTTTTTTTGTTTTTTTAAATCAGTTTCTTATTTTTTCTAATATATTTGTTGTTTTTATTATATTTTTTGTAACTAGTCAGTTAGTTTTTTGTAATTATTTACATTTGTTGTTTTTGTACTCTGGCTTAAATATATTGTAATAATATATTTCAATTTGTATTTTTTTTGTTTTTGAATTTTTGTATAATAATTTTTTGTCATTAGTTTGAATCAATAGTGTTTTATTTTCTTTTAATCTTTTTGTCTTTCAAATTTGATGGCAAAATGCAAAAAGAATTTTTTTTTTTACCCATACCAGTACCTATTGCTGCTTAAGTTCTTGTGATGTTTTTGCAATTCTTTATTTCAAGTGATATACAATGCCTTTATGTTCGTTGACAGACTCACCAATGGGAGGGGAAGGGAAATCTAAGGAATGGTTTGGTACTTGGTGATGATTTGAAATCGCTTGAATGTGATTATTGTTAGGTCATGATTTGGAATCGCTTGAATGCGATTGTTTTCATGTACATCGTATTACCTAGATACCCGTTCAAGATTTACTCATTAGGAGTAAGTCTTGAATAGTCCGAGTTTTGGGTCTGTTCTTAAATGTCACATCTCACTTAGGTGGTGAATGTGTGTTAATTCTTTGATTTTAAGTGAAATACGGTTAGTCATTTCCCTAATTTGTTCTTCGGGTACATATAAGATAAACAATTATCTTTATCGTGTGCTTGGAGAACTGAAGGGAAATGCTGCCGAATTTTACTTAGAATCAAATGATACATGCATTCACTAGTGGGATTGGACGTTTAAGGATGGGTTAAATTGGAGTGATAAGGACCCAATAGAAGCATGCATTGAATATTAGTTTATTGCGTTATATTTATGTGAATTTTTAAATTGATAATAATTTTTTATGTATGTGTTGGGGTTTTTAGAAATGGATCGAAGTTGGATGTATGGAAAGCGAATACGTTGGAGTTTGTTGAAGGTGTGAATGAGTTTTGTAAACGTGTTGTAGAACATCAACAACTTACTTGCGAGGCTGAGATTTATTGTCCATGTGTTGATTGCTACAATGTGAATATGGTTTATGATATTAGGACCATAAGAGCTCATATTATTCGTCGTGGATTTAGGGATGAGTATTATATTTGGTTATGGCATGGTGAGAAGGGAAAATATACTCAGGATAGGGTTAGTGTTGATGTTGGCACTAGTAACTCATTAGAGATTGATATGTCGATGTCAGGGTTGAGAACGAAGTTGTGATTGAAGATCATGTTAGGCTTGAAGGTGATGATATAGTAGGTGATGAAAATGACAACGGAGATAATAATGACATTGAGGATGAAGAGTTTGGTTATGATCGATTATGTGAGATGTTGGAAGGGGCTCGTGATGACCATTTTAATGAGTGGCCAGGAGTGTTTGGCAGTTTGTCTGAAGCTATTGGGAAACCCCTTTATCCAGGTTGTACAAAATACACTCAATTGAGTGGGGTTTTAACTCTTTTCAACATAAAAGCGAAACATAATTTGACTGATGTAGGCTCCACACAACTCTTAGAAGCTTTAGAAGATATGTTTCATGAGGGTAATTTATTACCAAAATCTACCTACTATGCCAAAAAATTAAAGTGTCCTTTGGGTCTGGAATGTGAGCGAATCGATGCATGTCTGAATGATTGCTTGTTGTATCGAAATGAGTATGCAGACCTTGATGAATGCCTGAGGTGTGGTAAGGGCTGCGATTTTTAGGCCATACGTAACCCTTTATGTGAAGGGCTGCGATTTCCCATTTAACCGCATCCCTTTAAAAGTGAAGGGCTGGGATTTTTTGACTCCCGCAACCCTTCACTTTTTAGTGAAGGGTTGCGTTTTGCCAAAAAACCGCAGTGCTTCACTTCAGATTGGTTGCGATGAAGGGCTATACACAACCCTTCCTTGACTAAAAATGCCCTCATATCTTTAGACTATGCACAACACGAATTTCCCTCGCTCTCACCCTCACTTCACTCACTCGCTCACTTACTCCCTCTCACTCTCACTCACTGGAGCCCTAATTCAACCACCATCGACACACCACCAGTTTTGTCTTCTCAACCGACGACGACGCACCTGTTTTCTCTTCTCCAAGCTTCACTTTAGTTGCATGCTCTTTGCGGTTTTTCTCTTCTCAATCGACGACCACGCACCACCACTACGACGTTGCGCCACCTCCTCTCCTCCTCTAAAGGTAATTCCCCTCTTTTTCGTTATTTTCTTTCCAAATACATTAATGCAAACTATTCGGTTCCAAGCTAAGGGTGTTAGTTGCTTTTACTATAATGTAGTTTGTAGTTGCTCATTTCCTAAACTCAAAGTATTAACCTCTCAAAGAGTGTGTTTTTTTTTTTTATCACATGAGTTAGGATAGTTAGGACTTAAGAGTAGTGAATGAGGAGAGTGAAAACTTAGGAGTGGGCAGGGGGTGGCAGGGGGTTGACAGGGGGTGGGGGAGGGCGGGCAGGAGGTGTGGGAGGGTGTGTGTGGGGGGAGGGGGAGGGCTAGCGATGCTGGGAAGGGGTGGGGCAAGGTGGTCAGGGTGTGGTAGAGGCTTGGGAAGGGTGGGCAGCGGGTGTAAGAGGTTGGGGAGGGTGTGTGTGGTGGTGGGAAAAGGGTGGGGAGGGTGTGTGGTGGTGGTGGGAAGGGGTTGGCGAGGGTGTGATTATGTGATTAGTGAACAACTCACTTAGTCGCATAATCCTCTTTTGATATAGCACATTGATGTCGACTGATCATGCGTAATCTTATTTGCATAACCCATGTCCACTCTTTTAGTTAAATTTGCTTTTCTAAATTTATTATGTGATCAAAATGTGCAATGTGGGTTTTGTTAATTGTAGGAAAAGAGACTAAGCAAGGCTAATAAAGTTCCAACTATCTCTTCTCTCTTCATTTCTCGTCACTTTTGTAAGGAGGTAAGTAGTTTAATTTCTTTGCATGTTTTATTTTTTTGTTTGATTTGTTGATGAGCTAGATGAAGTTGTCATTGATTTTAGGCCTTTTCCCGTCCAATTGGTACTTTTGAAGTCATTTAACCCATATTTCATTTTGAACATGATAATATGAGGTATTATATAACTACTGTGTAGATTTTTATGTTTGCATTAGTTATTGGTTGAATTTCGGGAATGTAAATGTGATTTTAGGCTTATTTTCGCCTTTTTCCGTCCAATTGGTACTTTTGGACTCAATTAACCCCAAATTCAGTTTGAACATGATAATATGAGGTATTATATAACTAGTGTGTAGATTTTTATGTTTGCATTAGTTGTTGGTCGAATTTCGAGAATGTAAATGTGATTTTAGGCCTATTTCGGCCTTTTCCTATCCAATTTGTACTTTTAGAGTTATTTAACCCCAAATTCTTTTTGAACATGATAAGATGAGGTATTATATTACTAGTGTGTAGATTTATTGGTTTGCATTAGTTGTTGGTCCAATTTCGGGAACATGACTGTGATTTTAGGCCTATTTCAGCCTTTTCCTATCCAATTTGTACTTATAGAGTCCTTTAACTCCGAATTCTTTTTGAACATGATAATATGAGGTATCATATAACTAGTGTGTAGACTTTAAGGTTTGCATTTGTTGTTGGTCGAATTTCGAGAACTTAAATATGATTTTAGGCGTATTTTGGCCTTTTTCTGACTATGGTTGGGGGAGGGGTGTGGTGGGGGAGGGGTTTGAAGGGGTGGGGGAGGTGTGTGGTGGGAAGGGGACGTGGGAAATGGTGAGGTTGGGAGGTGTGTGTGGGGAGTAGTGCGGTGGACAGGGTTGGGTATGGGGAGGTAGGTGTGGGTGTTTGCAGGGTGGGCAGAGGTGGTCTGTGCACTTCTGCCCACCCTTCACAGACCCTCACCCATCTCCCCACACCCACCCTTGTGCACCCCACCTCTGCTCACCCCTTCTAATAAACCGCAACCCTTCTACAATTGAAGGGTTGCATTTTTTATTAAACTGCATCCCTTCTTAAAGTGAAGGGCTGGGGTTTTCTCTCAACCGCAATTCAATTACTAATGGGTTGGGGTCAAACTGTATCCTTTCCTTTTGGCCGAAGGGTTGCTGGCCAAATACGCAGCTTTTAGGGCTTTTTTGACTGCAGCCCTTGCATATTTTTCCACTAGTGACAACAACTTCATGATCTCTTTCTTAATTACCTCCGTCATAGTTGGGTTCAATCTGAAATGGGGTTGTCTCACTGGCCTGGCCTCCTTCTCTAGCAATATATGGTGTCTGCATGTGAATGGACTTATACCCTTGATGTCAGCAATATTCCATCCAATAGCCAATTTATACTCCTTAAGAATAACTACCAACTTCTCTTCTTGTTCCTTAGTTAACTTACTAGTGATGACCACTGGTAAAGTTTCTTGCTCGCCAAGGAAAACATACTTTAAATGATAAGGAAGAGGTTTCAATTCAATCTTAGGTGCCTGTAAAACAGATGGCAAAAGTTTCTCGCTAATATATGTACACTTTATAAATTCTATGTACACTTTATACATTATTTCAATATATTTTAAAGTTATTTACAATTTGATTTTTTATTGCATTTTGGTTATCCACTAGTGAGAAAAACCCAAAGTAAGAGGATGTGGGAGGTGGTCTGTGGGTGGGGTTGGGTGGAGTGGGGTGTGGGAGGTGGTCTGTGGGTGGCAGGTGGGTGGGCAGGGGTGGGGTGTGGTGTGGCAGATAGGCAGGTGGGTGGGCACAAGTGTGTGGAGGTGGGCAGGGGTAGGGTGTCGTAGGTGGGCAAATGGTGGGAATGGGTGTATGGAGGTGGGCAAAGGTGGTAAAGTTTCTTGTTTCTTGGTTAACTTACTAGTGATGATCACTGGTAAAGTTTCTTGCTTGCCAAGGAGAACATATTTTAAATGATCAAGAAGAGGTTTCAATTCAATCTTAGGTGCCCATAAAACAGATGGCAAAAGTTTCTCGCTCGACAATGTTAGTGGAATAGGTGTAGAACTCTATGGCATAAGTGGGAATTTGACACGTGCATTTAAATCCGCCACCATAGCCTCCAAGATAATGGACAAAGAAAAATCAAAGCTATCACTTGCCAGACCATTTTTCATGGCCACTTAGTAACTCGTCCTCATCATCAACCTCAAAAACATCCTGCATTATAGGTTCAATAACATCAATGGTACAAAGAGAATGATCATCAATAGGGTATTTCATAGAGTCATAGATATTAAACTCTATTATGTCTCCATCAAATTCCATTGTCAAATAACCACTAAGTACATCAATCTCAGTGCGAGCAGTTTTCAAAAACGATCTCTGTAACAGACTAAGGGATGCATGCTTATCATGTTCCATTTTAAGTACATATAATTCAATAGGGAACATCAACTTGTAAACCATCACAAGTACATCCTCTACCACACCCTTAGGATAGGCATTGGATCTACCAGCTAACTGAATAATGACAACAGTTCCATGCGAAGGACGAACTTCTAAAGACGTATAAAGAATAAGGAATCACATTGATAGCTGCTCCTAAATCGAAAATGGCCCTAGAAAATGTGGTGTCTCCTATAGTACAACGAATAGTTTACATGCCAAGGTCACTACATTTTTTAGGAAGCTACCTTTGAAAAACTTCACATTTTCTTTACCTAATAATATATGTTTCCTCTTAACTGTACATAATTCATTCAAAAATTTGGCAAATCGAGGAACACCTTTGATTAAATTCAAGAGAGGAATGTTTACCTCATGTTTGTTGAA
Organism: Beta vulgaris subsp. vulgaris; assembly: GCF_026745355.1. Classification (NCBI taxonomy): domain Eukaryota; kingdom Viridiplantae; phylum Streptophyta; class Magnoliopsida; order Caryophyllales; family Amaranthaceae; genus Beta; species Beta vulgaris. Next base: position 22,448,394 of record NC_079208.1, read on the forward strand.
AGTCTGATAAATGTCTTTGTCTTTCTCTAATCTTCGGGTCTCTTGCAAAGCTTCAGGTTAAGGTAGGACTGGCTCATAAGAGGACAAAGGTGGAAGATTGGATGAGAGTTAGGTTTCGCCTCATCATCTTCAACTCATATGGCCTCTTTAATTTTCTTTCTTTTAGTGATCGCATCTTGTAGCTATTTAGCACTTCTCAATGTCACCGAATGAGCTTGTTGCTTAGGATAAAGCTCTGATTGAAACGGAACCTTCCCAGAATCCTTGGCTTCAAGTTTAGTGACCACTCCAAAAATTTTGATTAACCTGATTTTCCAAGTTTTAAATACTAGATTTGGTTCCATGTTGAAACTGGGCCATATTTTGTTGCATGGTTGACACATAGAAGTAAGAGCTCGAATCATATCTTCTGTTGACATGCTAGAGTTGGAACTTTGGCCCTGTGGATTGGAATAAGGTTGCCGAAATTGTTGACCATGTGGATTTGCTTCCAGATTAGTTTGTTGATGTCCTTGTGGATTCCCATGCCTCAGATTCGGATGACTTCTCCATCCCGGATTATAAGTATTGGAATCTGGATGAAATTTTCGTTGGGGCTCATGGCCTTGAAAACCAGGTGCATTTACCTGCTCATGATACTCTTCTTGAAGTTGAAGACATGAATCAGTAGGTTCCTATTGGAAGTAGAAATACCACAAGCTTTCACTTATTGGTACTTGGTGTTGTTAATGGATTCACGCACCATAGAAGTTAAACAACCACTTGGCTCTCCAACTCAGATGTACTAGAAGTGGCAGCATTGACTCGACGATTGGAAGATCTACGACTATATTGTCTAGTATTTTCAGCTAACTCTGGTATCAAGGCGGTCGCATCAGATGGACTCTTATTTAATATACCATCCCCACCAGCTGCATTAACTATTCTCAAATCCTCATCTACAAGAGGACTATAGAAATAGAGAATGAGATCCTGCTTAGTGTAACTATGGTATAGGACTCCCCATCTCTCTTCTCAACATTTGTAATTTCCTTCTTCAAACTATATGATTTGAAATTCGGAAAATATTTATCAAGGAAGTGCTTCTTTATTTCGGCTCATGTTATAGTTGCTCATTTCCTAAACTCTAAGTATTAACCTCTCAAAGAGTGTGTTTTTTTCATCACATGAGTCAAGATAACAGTTAGGACATAGGAGTAGTGAATGAGGAGGGTGAAAACCTAGGAGTGGGCAGGGGGTTGGCAGGGGGTGGGGGATGGTGGGCAGGGAGTGTGGGAGGGTGTGTATGGGGGTGGGGGAGGGCTTGGGATGCTGGGCAGAGGGTGGGGGAGGGTGGGCAGGTTGTGGCAAAGGATTGGGGAGGGTGGGCAGGTTGTGGCAGAGGCTTGAGGAGGGTGGGCAGGGGTGTGGGAGAGTAAGGAGGGTGTGTATGGTGGTGGGCAGGGGGTGGGGAGGGTGTGTATGGTGGTAGGAAGGCGCGGGGATGGTGTTATTAGTTAACAACTCAATTAGTCGCATAACCCTCTTTTGATGTAGTACATTGATGTTGAATGATCATGCGTAATCTTATTTACATAACTTATGTCCACTCTTTTAGTTAAATTTGCTTTTCTAAATTGATTATGTGATTAAGATGTGTAATGTGGGTTTTGTTAATTATAGGAAAAGAGACTAAGCAAGTCAAATAAAGTTCCAACTATCTCTTCTGATCTCTTCATTTCTCGTCACTTGTGTTAAGAGGTAACTAGTTTAATTTCTTTGCATGTTTTATTTTTTGTTGGATTTGTTGATGAGCTAGATAAAGTTGTCATGTGATTTTAGGCATTTTCCCATCCAATTGGTACTTTTGAAGTCATTTAACCCATAATTCATTTTGAACATGATAATATGAGGTATTATATAACAAGTGTGTAAATTTTTATTTTTGCATTAGTTGTTGGTCAAATTTTAGGAATGTAAATGTAATTTTACGCCTATTTCCACCTTTTCCCGTCCAATTGGTACTTCTGGAGTCATTTAAACCCAAATTCATTTTGAACATGATAATATGAGGTATTATATAACTAGTGTGTAGATATTTATGTTTGCATTAGTTGTTGGTCGAATTTCGGGAACGTAAATGTGATTTAGGCCTATTTCGGCCTTTTTTCATCCAATTTGTACTTTTAGAGTCATTTAACCCCAAATCATTTGTGAACATGATAATATGAGGTATTATATAACTAGTGTGCAGATTTCCAGGTTTCCATCAGTTGTAAGCCGAATTTCGGGAACATAAATATGATTTAAGGCCTATTTCAGCCTTTTCCCGTCCAATTTGTACTTTTAGAGTCATTTAACCACATATTAGTTTTGAACATGATAATATGAGGCATTATATAACTAGTGTGTAGATTTTTAGGTTTGCATTAGTTGTTGGTCCAATTTCGGGAACGTAAATGTGATTTTATGCCTATTTCGGCCTTTACCCGTCCAATTTGTACTTTTAGAGTCATTTTAGCCCAAATTGTGTTTTGAACATGATAATATGAGGTATTATATAGCTAGTGTGTAGATTTTTAGGTTTGCATTAGTTATTGGTCGAATTTCGGGAATGTAAATGTGATTTTAGGACTATTTTAGTTTTATCCCGTCCAATTTGTACTTTTAGAGTTATTTAACCCCATATTCTTTTTGACATGATAATATCGGATATTATATAACTAGTGTGTAGATTTTTAGGTTTGCATTAGTTGTTGGTCCAATTTCGAGAACGTAAATGTGATTTTAGGCCTATTTCGGCCTTTTCCCGTCCAATTTGTACTTTTATAGTCATTTAACCCCAAATTCTATTTGAACATGATAATATGAGGTATCATATAACCAGTGTGTAGACTTTTCGGTGTGCATTTGTTGTTGGTCGAATTTTGGGAACTTAAATGTGATTTTAGGCATATTTTGGCCTTTTCCCGACTATGGGTGGGGGAGGGGTTGGGGGGGGGGGGGGGGGGTGTGAAGGGGTGGGAGAGTGTGTGATGGGGAAGGGGACGTAGGCAGTGGTGTAGGTGGGGAGGTGTGGGGTGGGTGTGGGACTGTGGGTGTGTGCAGGGTGGGTAGAGGTGGTATGTGAACCTTAGCCCACCCTGCACAGACCCCCACGCATCTCCCCACACGCACCCCTGCCCACCCCACACCTCCCAACACCTACGCCTTTCCACCCCTTACCTCCCCATATTTTTTCTCAGGTTATTATACAATAATTCAATGGATCAAGTGGTCTAAATATGTTTGTTTGGTTATGTCCAAATATATTACGAGATGACAATAGCTTGAAAAACAAACTCGAAGTGAAAGAATACATCGAAACGAGTTTCAAAGCATTATCTCGTTTAGGAGTTCAGATCATCCTTCTCCTATATTTTGAAAGGTATGTTTATTAAACATGTTTTACTTCTATTTATTCGATAATTAAGTTCTAATTGTTCTATGATTAATAGTATATTTCCTTCTCTTTGAAGCGCTCATTGGACACTTGTTGCGATATGTTTGTCAACTAACCATGTGTACCACTTCGATTCATTGAGGCGAAAACTACCATGGTCCTTACTCCTCAAAACATTGTTAAATAGGTAGCCTAACTGAAATAAATATATATATATGCATACTTATTAATATTACATGATCTTATAGTGATGTATTGATATAATGTGATGAAGAAAACTATTGGGCGAAAACTTGCAATACCAAAAGCTCGTGTTTGGATATCATTTGAGGTAATATGAGTAATTTGATTGTGCACATATATAGAAACATCCTTTTTCGCTACATACTTATACACATCTAACATGAATGTCTTTGGATGCATGTTTTGGTGAAATTTAAAGTGTCTGCAACAAGACGATGGACGTGTATGTAGTTATTTCGTCATGAGGTTCAAATTCGATATCGCCAACTGTTGCACTAACATTGATGATCTTCAAACGGTATGTAACTTATTAGTAATTATATTATGTTAGTTTAGATTAGATCGATGTTTAGTAGTTAATAGCTTTAGAAACCAAAGTAGCAAATATTCGCAAAAAAGGTCATTTAAGGCCTATTTTGGCCTTTTTCGCGTCCAATTATTAGATTTTGAGTCATTTAACCCCAAATTATTTTTGAACATGATAATACAAGGTATAATATTTCTAGTGTGTAGATTTTTAGGCTTGCATTTGTTGAATATCTAATTTCGGGAACGTAAACATGATTTTAGGCCTATTTTGGCCGATTCGTGTCCAATTAATATTTCTCGAGTCATTTAACCCCAAATTCATTTTGAACATGATAATATGACTTATAATATAACTATTGTGTAGAATTTTAGGCTTCCATTAGTTGTTGGTCGAATTTCGGGAACGTAAATGTGATTTTAAGCCTATTTTGGCCTTTTCGCATCCAAGTATTAGATTTTGAGTCATTTAACTCCATTTTTTTTTATGAATATGACTATATAAGGTATAATATAACTAGTGTATAGATTTTCAACCTTCAATTTATTGTTGGTTGAATTTCGGGAAGGTATATGTAATTTTTTTAGAACTTTAAACTACAGTAAATGATTGAATACTTATATATAGTACATGCTTTTTCCCTTGGTTGTTTTTCTATATGAATAGAACTTTGAAGGGCTTCACCATGGAGGAGTTAAATGATGTTCAGGATAAGTTGGCGACTTACCTATGTGACGATTGTTTATCAACATTTTGGGAGGATTATTTCTCCTAATATATGTACATTTTATCAATTCTATATACACTTTATACATTATTTCAATATATTTTAAACTTATTCATAATTTTTTTTATTACATTTCGATTATATTTTTCCACTAGTGAGAAAACCCAAAGTAAGAGGGTGTGGGAGGTGGGCAGAGGGTGTGAGAGGTGGTTTGTAGTGGGTCAGCTGGGTGGGGTGGGTGTGGGAGGTGGCTCGTGGGTGTGAGAAAACCCAACAATATGCTTCTTGTAGTTGGTATTACACCACCATCATTCATGTTGATTTCTTCAATTGGATATCGACATACGTAATGAGCTCGTGGTGGATTGCAATGAAGAAAATGTAGTACCATATATTCTAAATCAATATAAATCCTAGAATCTCTAATTGTAGTGAACACATACTCAGTCATATACCAATCATCTGAATACAACCCTTCAGGATTCGTAACATTCTTGCCAACTTTATAAGATTTAATATCACCGGAACGAAACATTGTTAGTAACATACCTTGATGATAAAAAAAAATAGAATGTTCCACTTTTGGATGCCAACTCTTTATAACTTTTGGTGAAGAAGGTGAGTCCAACGAAAAATAGTCATTCCTCATACTATTACAAAATTAATGTACACGTTTTTTTTAAAATATAATTTTTATAGTGTCTAAGGGGGAATAAACATAATAAGCTTATTTATAGGAAAACCTTAGATAATTAATACGATTAATTGATATTTTCATATTAAACGTATATGAGAGTACAAAATAATTTCGTTCATAATATAAATGGAGTCAATCCCCAAAATCACGTTATCTAATTAGGAATGATTTTGATATATGTTATGAAATTGAACATGATTATATAATTTAAGTAATTCAAAGTTTAAATAATATTAATTGATATTTTCCATATCAAACAAACATTATACTTCAAAATACTTTCCATATTAAATTTAAAGTTAGTCAATCCCAAAATCACGTTATCTATTTAGGAATGATTTTTATATATGTTATGAAATTGAACATGATTAAATAATTAAATTAATTAAAGTTTGAATAAGATTAATTGATTTTTTCCATTTAAAACGAAAGTAAAATTTAGTCAATCCCAAAAATATTCGTTTATTTATATTAGGAATGATTTTGATAAATGTTATGAAATTGAGCATGATTATATAATTTAAGTAATTCAATGTTTAAATAATATAGATTGATATTTTCCATATTAAACGAATAGGTGAAGTGGTAATTTTTAGGAGATGTTTAGGTAACAAAATTAGCAAATTTACCTTATTTATAGTAGGGTTGGCCGAATTACTTTGATTAAGGCAATTTATTACATGTTGGTGGAAATAGATATGAATTGATAAGGATTGACAAAGTGTGGTCAAAATTGAAAATGACATTTTGCATGAAATACACATTAGCTAGATTTGACTAAAACTTTTTTTTTGCATTGAATATGTTGGAAGCAACATTATTTATTAAGGAAATATGTTATGTCCCTCAATAATATTTGATATATATATATATATATATATATATATATATATATGTATATATATGTATATATATATATATATATATACCTCATTTGTAATTATAAAAAACGAAATTATTGAGGAACATATAATGAATGTTTGATATAAGTTGGTATGGCATTTATAATCATTGACCAATTGGAGTCAAAGTTGAAAATGACAACTAATATATAAGTGCTAGTACAACATAAATAGAAACATAAACCATGCATAAGCCTGAAAAGAGAATAACAAAATTAGTAACTTCAAATAAAAATATGAGATTAGAAGGGATGGTAGCTATGTTATTCAATACATAATCTCATTTTTTGATCGCCAACACCTTTAATTACATTACTGATTTATTAGATCATCCAAATACTGAACTGTTCTCCTTGCTTCTGTTGTTGCAAGTTCAATCTTATTACGAAAGGAGATAATCATACCAACATAACCCATGGTTTCTAGATCTTCTTCTTCTAATTTCTCTAGTGCTTTTAGAGAATTTGCAATCTGCTCATGAATGGCAGACCATGCTTCAAATAATTCCATCATAGCGTCATTAATATCATTGACATGTTCAGCAATTTTAGGATCCATCTAATAAAGTAATTCTATTTTTTCAGAAATTAGATGGCTACCAATCTTAGACAATTTTTTGAACCTTTTTTTTTTGTTTGGTTTGGTTGTGCAAAAAACCGGTTTAGTATTATGCATTTTATAGGCATAAAAACATCATTTAATGTATTGCATGCATTAGGTGGTAGTTCATATTTAATGTTTTGCATGCATTGGTTGGTAATTCATAATTTAATGTATTGCATGGACTAATAATATAATCCAACCATGAGAAATAAAATCAAAAACGTTTTTGTTATATTAACTGTGACAAATAAATATTGTAACTGTGATTGCATTAATTTTGTATTGCAAGTAAGAAAAATTAAATACTACATTAAAATGTTAAATGATATGTTCCATATTAAACGAAAATTATACTCCAAAAAAAACTTTCCGTATTAAATTTAGATTGAGTCAATCCCGACAATCACGTTATCTAAATTATATAGGAATGCTTTTGATATATATATGTTGTGAAATTGAACTCGATTAATTAATAAATCTTATACTCCCTCCGTCCCATAATATAAGTCCTGTTTCCTTATAAGGTGTCCCAAAATATAAGTCTTATTTCTATTTTCAATCAATAATTATTCCCAAAATACCCTCATGAAAATAGTTTAATTCCCAAAATGTCATCATAATTTCAGCTTCCAATGCACCATTATTAATGACTAAATGAAATCTTTTACCTAATTGAACTCCTTTACACATTAAACCATGCAATATTAAATGACAGTTTTTATTTTTTTGTTAAAAAGAAAAAAACAATGCAAGTGTTTCTCAATAAAAAATAATTGTTTTTATTCAAATAAAACAAGATTCCATTTAACCTTAATTCCCGCGTAAAAACAGAATCAGGACTTATATTATGGGACAGAGGGAGTATCAATTAACATTAATTTATATTTTCAATATTAAACGAATTTCATGGTTTTCACCATAAGTTAATAATCAATGCTAATTCCGAAAAAAAAAAAAAAAACAACTATATATATATATTTATGAAAAAGCGTGATTAGTAAGTAACTACTTATATTATAACAATTTATAATATGCATATTATACACGAAATAAAATATAACCGAATAATATATATATTATCATAAATACTCATTGCACTTAATAGATTAGAACATTAAAAATAAAAAACAAACTTCTAAACAACTACGAATAATACAAAACATTTTAACATAACCGAACATAAAATATATCATAAAAACTAATTGCACTTAATAACTTAGACATTGAAAATACGAAACTAAATTCTAAACAACTACGAATAATACAAACATAGGTTAATATTTTTGCTAGATAATTTAGTATTACCTACCAAATAGTTCTTCATAATATTCACTTATTAATAAGAGAATCCAAATACTCAACGGTGCACTTTGCTTCTTTGGTAGCAAGTTCAATCATTACGAAATGAATTATCAATAGCAATATAACCCATAGCATCCTCACTTTCTTCTTCTTCTATTTTATTTAAATTTTGAAGACATGTAGTTAGTTTATCATCAACCATGGACCACTGGTCCAAGAATTCGAACATAACATTGTTAACTTCTTTCACAACTTTGAGACATTTTGGATCCATTAGATGATGATACTTCTATATCTTATACTTATAACTAATGAAATGTAAAATGAAATAAGGAGTTTTTTTGAAGAATGAAAGAAATCGTTTTTTGGGAGGTGATGGGATGAACATAGAAATACCAAATAGATCTTTATATAGGCCAAGTAGAACCGGTTTTCTAGGTTTCATTTATTGCAAGTAAGAGCAATGCAATTAACTATGATAGGTACCTTGATAGGTATTGACTTTGACCAACAAATAACATAGTCAAAGGTGCACAAAGTATTAAATAATACACCATTACTTTATTATAATTCCATAATTCGACTTATTAAGCTTAAACAATAAAAAAAACAATAGAAAACAACACTAAAATTACTATTGTTCAACTCTACATGAGTCGTTTCATTACAAATATAATCGAGTAAAACTTTATTACTGATACGACTACAATCCGTATTGTTTAAATCAATGTCTTCAAAATAGTCATCATCAACTTTGTAAGCCCTAGGAGGATGGCATTGTAGATCATAAATCATCATATTCCAAAAATCAAAATATGGACGATAACCATCTATTGTTGTATTGACATCTTCAACATAAGCCCAAACTTCGTTGCTTCTATTGATATGAAAATGAACATACTCGCACATCGTGGAAATATAAACGCCCTCCACGAAATAGTGTTAAAACCATAGATTTCACATCAAGAAAATTAGAATAGTCAATTTTAGTGGGCCATTTTTCCTTTCGAATATGAGTTTTAAAATATTTTGTGGAGGACATTGTATTGGGTTTGAGGCGAAGGAGGAAGCTGGCATGATACTAATTGTTGAAAGCACAAAAATAATTATATTGATGAATGAAAATTCGGTCCTATTTATACTTAAAGGGAGCTATCTATAATGTAATTACTGTCGGCATTTTTTAAAAAATTCAATAGTTGATTGACCAAAATTAAGGTTGATTGACAATTAACTATAAATCATCCTTGATTGATATTTTGATTTCATTACCATATATAAAGTATATAGGAAAAAACGTATGTACATGACATTAGAAAAAAAAAAAATTCGGGCAATCAATATCATAATTGGAGATTTTAGAATCCGAACTTGCCTTTTTTATTCCACAATTTAAGCCAATCATCAATAATTACCTCAATCACCCCTAATTAACATTTCAAAAAAACCGAAAACTTTAACAATTCGGACGCCACATAGGCAAATATTTTTTATGTTGATAACTTTTGTAGAACTTTGTTATCTTCACTAGATAACATTGAGTGTCTTGCAACTATATCAAAAAAAATGAATATCTAAAAATAAAATACTAATAACATTACTCCTACAAAAAAATATATATATATATAATATAAAAGTAGACAGTATTGGATATAAAATTTTATTCATAATTATTAAAAATGACAACATTAATTAATAAAAATTATATGAAGCGATAAATGTTTTTTTAATCCTTCATGATAGTGAAGAAAAAATCTAACTTCTCTATCACACTTGCAATCATAACACTTCAATCTACTATAATCATTATCAACATTATAGTAATCATGTATAGCCCACATGTTCCCTTTATATGATCCTTATTGTTGTTTTGACAAAAAATGGGGCTCCTTTGCAACTCCTCGTAGTGTCTAATCCGTATCGTCGGTAACATTCTTATAAAGAGATCCTACATGTAATAATATTCGCCATATTTAGTCACGAAAAAGTGTTTTTTTTAGCTTATGATGACCAAGCTTTATATTATTCGGGTAGGTTGATGATAGCCAAATTAGGCCTAGCAAGTAACATGCCATAGTGTCTCCAACTTTGGTGGCCTCGATCAAAGTCCAAACTCCAGTGTCGTATTTTTTTTCTTCAAAAATTTGGATCTGCATAAAAACGTATAATGAAATAAAAAGTTTATTTTAACAATATTAAAAACATATAATAAGCCAACGAATTTCATTTAAATTTATAGTTTATATGCTGTTTCGTTAAATTAATTTATTTTAATGTAATTCGTAAAATAATTAATTAAAACTTTTAACAAACGATTTGATTTTTAAAATTAATTTACTTTAATTTTTATTCGTAAAATAATTAATAAAAACTTTTAACAAACGATGTGGTTAAATATTCATCTTCTATCTATTAATATTATAAACGTTATATCATAATGTAAAATTAATATGAAATAAACTAAATAGAGATATACAATAAAGTGATTTACTAATCCAACACGAACCAATGCAGCAAGGTTTTTCACTTCAAGGCATTTCGAGAAAAATAACTTGGCATTACTATTCACCAACTGTCCACCATTAATTAAAATTCAACGTAAACTTTCTTCATCACATGTTCATCTTGATAGTGTATTCAGAATCTTACAACTGAAAACAATAAATAACCATTAAGTACGTTTTCACATGAACTAACACAAAAAAAATATGTTATTATTTAGAAATACCTTAATTTGCAACAAATCAAATTGAATGGTACTTGTGAAGCAACACGTCCAAGGATATTAATTGTTATCTCAATAGGTAAACTTTCAAAAATTTTGCGCCTACATTGAGACTTTTTTCCCATTGCAGATGAGTTCTTCTTTTTTCGGATTTTCTCTTTTGTATTTTATTCATTAAAACCTAAAATTATATATATTTAATGTATTATTCAATAATAATATATATATATATATATATATATATATATATATATAAATATAACACCACAAAATAATTGCCATATTAAATGTATCAATTAATAGGAAAACATTCCTTATTTTAAAAGCCGACATATATCTTTTATTATACTATACATATAATAAGGTAACTTTATAAATAATATTGATGATTCAATAAATACCTAAAATAAACATGTCCCGTAATGTTCGAATTATTTAAACATATTTTTTATGAAAACCGAATTAGTTATGGTTAAACTAAGCACGATTTGTTTAGTCGCATAATTAAATAGGACCTATAAAATGTTAATCGTTACTACAAATGAATTTCGATAAAAACACATTAATCTCTATTAATAAAAAGGGGCGAGTAATACAAACAACTAAATAAAATGATGCACTTCAATAACATAATAATAGTACGCATAACAAAGTAAAAAATAGAGCTAGACTATATATAAAGAGATGGATATGTAGTTGAGTACAAAATTTATGGCCATTTAATGTTTCTTTTGCATTAAATTTAGTAGGTCATTGTTTTTATTGAAATGATGGTGGAAACTTTATATAGGTCAAAGTATTTGAATTGATATATCAATGAATCATCAAAACCAATACATTAGACAAAGTAGTTAATAATTTGATAATGACTTGAGAAAAAAAGAAATAAGTACATAAATAAAGGGCATAAAGATATGTAAATCATCTCATTACAACTACATACTAAAAAATAAATATGAACCAAAAGAAATTAACTAAGGTTATCGATAATAAAAATGGTAATGATAACTACATAGTGACTTTAATTACTACGTTTTAATCAATTGATAGATAATCAACTAATACTTTGTTGTCAACGCCACAACATTCCGTGTTGTTTAAATCAAAATCTTCAAAATACTCATCATCAATCTTGTAAGCTCTTGATGGAATGCATTGTAGATCATATAACATCATGTTCGAATAATCAAAATATAGATGATAACGTTGTCCTAACGTCTTCAACATAAGCCCAAACTTCATTGCTTTTATTAAAATGATATGTAAACATACGGACACATTGTCGAAATAAAGATGGCCTCCATGGAAGAGTGTTAAAACCATAGATTCAACATCTAAGAAATTCGAATATTCAACTTTAGCGGGCCATTTTTTTGATGGATTTTCGGTTTCTATTATGTTTGGAGGAGAACATAATATTGATGTAGAAGTAGGGGAAGAAGTTGACATCAATATGCAAATTGAAAGTCCGAAATTGAGTTAGGATGTTTGAAGAGAAAACGACACTATTTATACTAAAAAATCTTCCGTTTTTTTTTAAAAAAAAATTTACGTTATCTAGGTAATTATGGTTGAGTGACAATCAGAATAACTATTGATTAATTGATTGGTAATATAATTTCGGATAGTATCAATTTAAATTAACTGATTGATTGACAATTACCATTAAGCGAGGCAATAATTAAGATTGATTGATAATTTAAATTACTTCCCGTATTTAGTTGGTTAGTATAGATTACAAAATATAGATGCTCCTAAATCTAAAATGGCCCAAGAAAATGTGGTATCTCCTAAAGTACAAGGAATAGTTCACATGCCAAGGTCACTACATTTCCTAGGAAGCTTCCTTTGAAAAACTTTACATTTTCTTTACGTGATAATATGTGTTTCCTCATTAACTGTACATAATCTTTTCAAAAATTTAGCAAATCGAGGAACACCTTTGATGAAATTCGCTAGAGGAATATTTACCTCACATTTGCTGAAAGTCTCATAAATGTCTTTGTCTTTCTCTAATCTCTGGGTCTCTTGCAAAGCTTTAGGTTAAGGTGGGACAGGCTCATAATAGGACAAAGGTGGAAGATTGGATGAGAGTTAGGTTTCGCCTCTTCATATTCAACTCATATGCGCTCTTTAGTTTTCTTTCTTGCAGTGATCGCATCTTGTAGCTATTTACCACTTCTCAATGTCATCGAATGAGCTTGTTGCTTAGGATTAAGCTCCAATTGAAATGGAAGCTTTCCAGAATCCTTGGCTTCAAGTTTAGTGACAGCTCTAGAAATTTGGCTAACCTGATTTTCCATGTTTTTAATACTAGATTTGGTTCCATGTTGAAACTGGGCCATATTTTGTTGCATGGTTGAAACAGAGAAGTAAGAGCTTGAATCATATTTTCTGTTGACATGCTAGAGTTGGAACTTTGGCCCTGTGGATTGGAATAAGGTTGTCGAAATTGTTGATCATGTGGATTTGCTTCCAGATTAGTTTGCTGATGTCCTTGTGGATTCCCATGCCTCAGATTCGGATGACTTCTCCATCCCAGATTATAAGTATTGGAATATGGATCATATTTTCGTTGGGGCTCATGGCCTAGAAAACCAAGTGCATGTACCTGCTCATGATACTCTTCTTGAAGTTGAGGACATGAATCAGTAGGTTCCCATTGGAAGTACAAATACCACAAGCTTTCACTTGTTGACACTTGGTGTTGTTAATGAATTCCCGCACCATAGAAGTTAAACCAACCACTTGGCTCTCCAACTCAGATGTACTAGAAGTGGTAACATTGACTCGACGGTTGGAAGATCTACGACTATATCATCTAGTATTTTCAGCTAACTATAGTATCAAGGCAGTCGCATCAGATGGACTCTTGTTTACTATACCACCCCACTAGCTGCATTAACTATTCTCAAATCCTCCTCTACAAGACTACTATAGAAATTGAGAATGAGATCTTGCTCAATGTAACCATGGTATGGGCAACTAGCACATAGTTTCTTAAACAGCTCTCAATAATCATATAAGGACTCCCCATCTCTCTGCTCAGCATTGCTAATTTCCTTCTTCAAACTAGATGATTTGGAGTCGAAAAATATTTATCAAGGAAGTGCTTCTTTATTTCAGCCCATGTTGTGATACTACCCGCAGGAAGGTAGAATAACTAGTCATTAGCTGAATCCTTAAGAGAAAAAGGAAAAGCTCTTAGTTTAGTTTGTTCTTTGTCACCCTATTAGGCTTCATACTGGAGCAAACCACATGAAATTTAGATAAAAACCTGTTGGGATCTTCCCCACTCAACCCATGAAAAGTCGGTAAGAGGTGAATTAATCCAGACTGAAGCTCAAAGTTCACCCAGTCGCGCAATTGACACTACAACAAAATTCTTCATTTACGACAAAAAATTACGATCACACGCGTTTCTAGTCGTAAATAATAAGCAATAACGACCAGATTTGCTAACTGGTCGTAAATAGAGTAAATTATCTACGATGAGGCGGAATACTGGTCATAAAAGCTAATTTCTCATCGCAAAAAAATGACAATTACAACCACATGGATTTCTCGTCGTAAATAATAAGCAATATCGACCAGATCTAGTAATTGGTCGTAAATATAAAAAATTATTTTCCGCAAAACTTAAGCGAGATAATTTTCCGCCAAAAGAATGAAATTTACCCAAAACTTAAGCGAGATCATTTTCCGCCAAAAGAGTGAAATTTTTTGAATCCCCAAAGAAGATCTTATCTAATATTTGGCCCTAACCTTCTCAACACCTCACTGCTCAAACCAAATCTGGGTTTTGACCTTAACCTCTCATCTCTATTTCTCTCTCGTCTCATCTTTCTTTCTCACTCCTCTCATCTCTGCTCTGTTCCTCAAATTCAACCCCAAAAACCCAAAACCTAATTGTTACAAAATTTCTAGATTCAAATCCCAAAATTTTTCATATTCGAATGCCCAAAAAAGCGCCGAATTCGAACCCCTTGAACCCACCAAATCTACCATGTTCAAACCCCCAAAAAAGCCCCAAATTCCAAAGGTGTTTGAAGTTGCTCTAATTCGGGTGAGTTTCCGTTCGTTTTGGGGTACAAATATGTTCGATTTTTAGGTTTTTTTTTTGGTATGCTTTGGTTCAATTTTTGGGGATTTTTGCTTGAAATTTGGGTAGATTTGTGTGTGATTTTTAGGGTTTGTTTTGGTTGGATTTTATCTCGAATTTACTTGAATTTTAGTTCGATTTTTGGTTTGCTTGGGTTTTAGTTTGTTTTATGGGGATTTAAGTTCGAATTTCATTTTTTGGGGTTTTAGGGTTTCAATTTACTGAAGGGGGATTTAAGTTCGAATTTCATCTTTTGGGGTTTTAGGGTTTCAATTTACTGAATTTATTGGAGGTTAGGGTTTGTTCATTCTATTCGTTTGGTTTGTTTTTTCATAATTTGGTTTTGATTTAGTTGTTCATTCGAAATCTGGGCTTGTTCATTCGATTCTCTATTTTTTTTTTCTTGGTCGAATTTTAGTTGAAAATTTGGGGTTTTTGTGTTGAATTTTAGGGTTCAATTTAAGGGGTTTTTGTGTTGAAATTTAGGGTTCAATTTAATTTTGTTGAATTTTCTCTTTTTTTTTTTGTTTTTAATGTTCATGGTTTATGTTCAATGTTCCAGGTATTCGTGTTCAATTCTCTGTTTTTTTTTGCTTCAGGTTGAAGCTGATTGAAGATTGATGTATGCTGTTTGAATATTTGATTGAAGAATTTTAGTTAGAAGATTCTTGAAGAGGATGATTAAGATGCGTGAATGATTTCCAGATCAGTTTTGTGTTCTTTATTTTTTCAAAACTGGGGCAGTAGTTTTATTTTGTAAATTCAAATTAATTAGGTTTTTAGGTTTTATTTTTTTTTCTTTTTATTCCTTATTTGTATAATTATAAATAAGAACCCTAGAAAGATTTTCATTTATACATTTACAATAGTTTTTTTTTATCTTACATATATATGTATATTTGAGACTTCATACTTGTAATAGTAGTTTGTAATAATTCCAAATGTATGAATATAAATATTGGATTTCTATATCTATTTTTTTGGGAATTGAAATTTTATTAAATTGTGTTATTGTTCTTTTTTTTTCGAGTTAAACCTTTAATACGGGCATTGGAAATAGTTGCTAATTTCTTTTTTTTTTTTTAACATTTTCATTCAGTATTTACGACGAGAATACTGGTCGTAAATGATAAACAATGACGACGAGACACAAATCTGGTTGCAAAAGAGCAATTGCGACGAGAAACTTAATCTGGTTGTTAAGTTATTTACGACCAAGCCTTTTACGACCACTGATGACCACACGCGTTTCTGGTCGTAAAAGGCTTTTTACGACCAGATTTGAGCTTTTTACGACCAAAAATCTGGTCGTAAATGACACATTTTCTTGTAGTGTGAGGAAAGTAATGCAAAGGGAGATGTTGATTAAGATCATAAGTAGTGAGCTCCTTTAATCCGCGAGTCTGTGGTGGCATTGTGAAATCTTCGTCTTCAAATTCTTGCTCTTTAAAGTCTGATGCAAATGACAATTATTCACGAAAATCGTATCTTATCTCTTTGGGTAACTTGAAAAGAGTTCTTTCAATTAAGGGATCTAACTGCATGAACTCATTGTTTGTAGAACGAGTGTGTACCATACACAATAAAGAGAGATCTAGAATTCACGCAAAACACACAATATAGAAGTTATTGCCTTTCCCTGGCAACGACGCAAAAATTTGGTAAGTATTTTAGTCGTATGCACCAAATTATTTCTCACTTTTTTACACTAATTTAATTAGCTAGGGAAATAGAGTCTGTATTGACGGATAAAGGATACTAGTGTATGTGTGCGTAATACACCCCTAGTAAACTAAGTGTTTAAGGTAACCAAGTGGGGGATTTAAGATTAATC
Organism: Beta vulgaris subsp. vulgaris; assembly: GCF_026745355.1. Classification (NCBI taxonomy): domain Eukaryota; kingdom Viridiplantae; phylum Streptophyta; class Magnoliopsida; order Caryophyllales; family Amaranthaceae; genus Beta; species Beta vulgaris. The sequence continues at coordinate 22,465,257 of NC_079208.1, forward strand.
AGAACTAATAACTAAAATAATCAAACTAATAAAGAAACAATAATCACGTGAAGGAATCAAATATAAACAAATCTTGATCAAATTAATATCTACTAATTAAATACTAGTTGATCATGGAGTACACTTCAATTAAACGCTCTTGAATACTTTATTCTCCTTAATATTAGTTGACTAGAATGACATGAGTTCTAGAAAACCCTTACTATTAAACAATTCAAAACAAGCGTTCAGATTGAATTAATAGAAGCAATCAATCTAGAGAAATCAATAAAGAAAGATAAAATCAATACAAGTGATTGAGATAAAACAATATAATTATTCCCCTTTGAAATCATTAATCAAGAACTCAAGCATTAATAATCTAAAGTTACCACTTCTAAGAAGATTAATTAAACAATTAAGGATTCAACAATCTAATCTAGCAACCAATCAATAAAAATCATTAACTAGTTGATCACCTAGAAATCATCAATATCAATCATATGAATAATAGCAAGAGAATAATTAACTTTCAAGAGAGAATAAGAGAAGAGAAATCTCACAACTATGTGAAATCAAAAGCTTCAATTTATTGATCACGAATTAGAGTTTAGTTCTCCATGAAAGGTACAAGCTCAATCTCTCAAAGTTCTCCAAGTACATATATTAATGTCAAAAGATAACCTAAAACCCAATTATCAAAGTTCTTAAGTAATTCTAAGATAAAAGGAAAAAAAAAGAAAAAAAAATAGGAAAATCGACCCTAATGGCCCTTCTTGAAAATCGCCGCTACCCGCGACTATCTTGCTCAGATAGTGTTGTAAAAGCTGCCCGGGCCGCGCATAACGGCTATTTTGTTGCACCCTGCAACTCCCTATAAACGTGCTTCGTTTCCTCTAGCTCCAAAAATTATTTTGCTCCCATTGTAGGTTGAATTTTTTCTTGAAATTCATATGAAAATTCCTATCGAACTCGAGTTGTCACGAACCTTAAGGGCATCCGTATAAGATAACCGAATTACTATTGCCTCATATTTATTCATAATAAAACATTTAAATTCTCCAATTACAAACAAAGTTAGCAAATGAAAAAATACAAGATATATGCTGCCATAGAACAAACTGACAATTGTTTGGGCTAAATGAATACACCTATACACTATAAAATAGTGTATATCACGCTCCATATCCACCCGCCCCCGTTTTGCATCCATCTTTCCCGCCTCGTATCCACTCGCATCTATTTGCTCTACCATGTTCCATGTAATCCTACTTCACTTTAGCTCCCACCTTTTTTAAAAAAAATCAATTTTTTCATTCAAGTTTTCAAGGTTGGGCATTATAGTACAAGGGCTTTTACTAAGGGCTTAATTACATAAAATTTTAATCTTTCAACATGTTGTAGTATTTTTACAATTGGACAATGTGTAGATTTAGGTGGGTAATGGATATCCACATGGAAATGGGAGAAGCCACGGAGGGGTGGCAGGGTCCCGACCCCTGTGGCCCATCCCCGCTAACCTTTTTTTTAATAAGGCCCCTACAGTATTTTAGGATATACTACTTATTTGCAGTTTATAGGACAATACTCTTGGGACTTAGCGGTAGCAATAACACATAGCTACATAATTCAACAAGTTCTGGGTTCGACTATGTATAGTGGCATTATTTTTTATGTAAAACATGTTACAGTTTACAAGTAAATGATGTTGAACCTGTTTGGCAAATAGAGTTTAGAGTTTAGATGTTAGAGTTTTACATTTTTGATTAGCAGATTTGATTGCAGATTTGACTAACTTTTCACATAACTGTGTTCGGTAAACTTAGTTGATTGAGAAAAGCTAATCACCATTTGTTTGTATATATAAAATGACATTTATGGACATATTAACTGATATGGTATTACTATAATTATGGGTAAACAAGTCACTCACACATTCTCTCACCTAATACTCTAAAGAAAAACCTCCAAAGAGGAGCTTTTTCGTTTTGAGAGTTTTCACCCCAAAACTCTCTCTTGAAACTCTCTTTACCAAACACCCACATAACTAAAAACTCCTATGATCCAAAATTCTCTTTTTACCTAAAACTTTAATTGCCAAAACACCCTCGCAATCTGTTAAGTCAAAACTCCTACTAGGAGTTTCTGATTATACTTTACTTATCTCTCCATAATGCATATCACATATCAGAACTTTCATCTTCTTCACTTCTTCCTTTTCTTTTTATGTTGTGTTAATTAATTTTGTCTATTGGTTAACAACTTTCTTTGTGGGGAATTTGTTTATTAGTTTATCCTATACATGAGAATTTGTTAATTTTTCCTATTCATGAGCATTGTCAAAACCACTCTTCGAAAACAAATTGATGATGATTTTCTAAGCTATGATTTAGTAGTGTTGATTGAATAGTGCTTAGCAATTTTTGAGTTAAACTATTTGATTGATGATTTTATTTGTTTGAAATTACGTAATATGCAATTTAAATAGAAATTCTTTTTAATGTTACTTGTTGGTTGACAATTGGATTGAAAATATTGGTTTTTGAAGTATATTTTCAACATATATTTTTACTTTTAATTTTCATGACCCCGTGAGCTTTTATATTATGGCTTCATCCCTGACGTGGGTGATAAAGTAGATGTGAATTTCAAGTTATACGCACGTTGTAGAGATGTATTTGAAATATGTATCCACCTTAATTCGCTGGTAAATAAGTGGTGGGTATGTAAATTGAGGTGGAGGTGGATGTGGAGAAGGGGGTATATGCACCCTCCCCGCTCCTTTATCATATCTATTCATAACTCATCTTTTATTAATGTCGATTGCCCCATAACACACACATACTTTCATGATTTTCTAAGCTATGATTTAGTAGTGTTGATTGAATAGTGCTTAGCAATTTTTGAGTTAAACTCTTTGATTGATGATTTTATTTGTTTGAAATTACGTAATATGCAATTTAAATAGAAATTCTTTTTAATGTTACTTGTTGGTTGACAATTGGATTGAAAATATTGGTTTTTGAAGTATATTTTCAACATATATTTTTACTTTTAATTTTCATGACCTCGTGAGCTTTTATATTATGGCTTCATCCCTGACGTGGGTGATAAAGTAGATGTGAATTTCAAGTTATACACACGTTGTAGAGATGTATTTGAAATATGTATCCACCTTAATTTGCTGGTAAATAAGTGGTAGGTATGTAAATTGAGGTGGAGGTGGATGTGGAGAAGGGGGTATATGCACCCTCCCCGCTCCTTTATCATATCTATTCATAACTCATCTTTTATTAATGTCGATTGCCCCATAACACACACATACTTTCATACACAAAATTATTTTATTTTCTCAAAATCTATCACCTATGCATATATATGTTGCAGGTCTATTCTCAAGCTATATAGACTTCAACAATGTTAGTGGGAGAAATCCCTTATAGAAAGAATAGGGAGGAAGTACTTTGTTTATATTGTGATAAACTTATACTAGAAATTTCTTTATTGTGAAACGAGTTGACCTACATGGGAAGAATAAAGTGATTAACATATATTTTATATTTCTTGATTTACTTTGATAAAGTGAGTATGAAGTGAGCAAAAATTATATTTTTTGGGTCCCACTAGGAACTCCTTGGTAAGAAGAACGACCCTATTGGACATGCACCTCTCGCAGGTAAGTCATCCCAATTACATAGGTCAACGATTGAGAGTAAGGGGGGATATAAGGAAATCTCTACTCCCAAGCACAAGTAGGTATTGGGGTTCGAACTTGTGACCTCAAAGTAAAGGCGAGTTGCCCACCACTTCCACCAACCAAGCTTGATTAACAATAATCATATAATGCTTTAATTACTTTATATGTTTGAGAAAATAATGTAAACTTGATGGAGGTGTAAACTGTAAAGTGTTAACTTTTATAAATTTACCTCAAAGAGTAGTTAATTAACTTTAATTACTTTTTTATTTCTTAATTTTGTAATTAATTTAATTAATTATTTTATTTGTTGATATATCAATTTTATGGGATCTTGATAATTGCTAAATCCTATCCTATAAACCTGCTAATATATTTCTAAGTGTTATTATTTTCTGGTTGCTCCCCCACTTTCTTCTTCCTTCTACTTTATCTAACATTCTTCATGCCCCTTTAATATTTTTATAACAATATATACTATACTTCCCATATTCATCTATATATATATATATATATATATATATATAAAACAAGGTTCATTTTGCTTAGGTGTCAACCCACCATTAATTCGTCCACATGTTGTCTTCAAATTTATCCTACAAATTTATGTGTCATCTGTATTACCCTCGCTGATGTGTTGCTACCAAATTAATTATATTTGTGTGGCCTATTGATCACTCGCCTGTAATTAAGGATAAATCAGTGCATAAATGATAAATTCCTGTAATACTAATATAATCAATTTCGAAATTGACGCTTTAAAGATATAGCTTTAAATAGAAATATTCGGGATATATCTATGTATACATGAATCAATCACAATCAAATTAATTTGTTAAGTTATAACACATAGCTAATATTGTGCCCAACGGCAGAAGCAACAAATTATTTGTTGTCATTAAGAAAAAAAAAACATGCAATAAGATTTTTTTTTAAAAAAAACAATCTTTCAACATAAGAAAGAGTTTTTAGATCTATGATGAGAGAAGGCGGATTTTAAAATATCAAATGTATAACTTCTTGCCATAATATTGAAGGGACAGGAGAAAAAATAGAAAATACAGAAAATTTATTTTGTTGGAAAAAAATTAGAGTACGAATTGACATGTTGTGTTTTTGGTGTAAATTTTAGTAATATAATATAGACCATAATCTAAATGATATATATGACTTAACACAAGATAGCAACAAGTATGAAAAATGACCATTAGCTGTAAATAAATATACCTTAAATAGTATTAAACTTCAAACACATTCAAAAAAAAAAATGAAAATTAAGTGTATAATCTACAGGGGTAGAAAGCAATATGTTCAAAACGTAATTTTTTGACAACTTAGAAACAACTTTTACAACTATTATATTTGGACGAATAATAAAGTTATTGTTAAAAGCGGTAACATTTAAGCAAAATGTTTTCGATATTTTTAATAAAAATGTCAATAATTGTTTTCTAAAGTTAAATTGTTAAAAGTATGAAGAAGAAATTTCACAAGTTGATTATGAATCTTCTCCTTCCACTGTGGTAGCAAAAAAAACTTCTTGGTGCAAAATCAATTTGTTGGCCTTGCAAACAAGTCCGTGCACATTCAATAGTTTGATATTGAATATCACGGGAGGCTTAGTCCCTGAGGTTACCAGTTTAAATTAGATAAAACATTGCTAACGTACTTTGTTGTAATTTAATGATTAAACTACAACACCTATTAAATTCAGGAGAAATGCAATAAGTAGAGCAAGCAATAATTATTTTTTTAATTAAAGCAAAACATACATTCCCATAAATACCATAAACTTTAAGAAAGATTTTACAACAAATGAAAGGATAAGTCAGGCTGGACAACTAAAGGAAAAGCACGAAGGCCATTACCTCCATGGTTTCTTGCTTCAATATGAGAATTACATAACTTGGCGCCAAAACATGTTCTAAGTCTAAGGAACTACACTATACCCACATGACGGGGTTGGCTAGACTAAGGCTAGGCTATGCTAAGAAGAGAGTAAGTCCAAGTTGTTGTGTGTTGTTCATTGACTTCTGCTTGATGATCGTTCCTCTATTTATAGAGAAATGTTTTATGTAACTTTTGTGCTTACATGGAGGGAAAACATTTGAATCATCTTTGATTCAAATCTCAACCATCTTCTGGAGCTGAATAATTGTAGCCTTGCACATTATTTCTTATGTGGATCCGTCTCATGATTGTTCTTTAACCACCTGTACTTTTACTATTCTTGACTTTCATCTCCTAATGGTCTTGACGGTCTTCTTCTGTTGACTTTGACTTACGTTGACTTTGTCCAATCGGCTTTATACTCTAGTTGGGCTTTCATATAAGGCGAAATTAACCTTTTGAGCTTTAAAACAATGTACCATAATAAATGCTACCGTAAATCTAAAAATAGTGGTAACAGAGTAGCATTTTATTTTTGGCGTTACAGTTCGACGCTCGAAGTTTCTTAAAATTGCCTGAATTATTTTAATGATTTTTCTATATTGTCATTTTCAATTTTCACACCCCCAAAACTAGGGTAGCTCAAAGCGGATATCTGATATGATTTATTGGATATACGAAAAATTTAGGTCAGGAATAAATATCCTAAACTTCAAAAATCAAATCGGGTATTTGATTTTTTTGGATCGAATTGGATGTTTTACATCCCTTAATATTTTTATTTTAGCCTTTCCCTCTATGTTTACTACTAAATGAAAAAAAAAAAGATATTTTGGATATCCGAAAATGTGAAAATTCCTATCCAAAATATTTGAAGCCTCAAAAGTCGGATCGAATATTCTATTTTTTGGATTGGATCGACTGGGTCATGGATCAGATCAGTCGAATCGTATTATTTTAGAATAGTCTTACCCACAATCACACCAAGGTAATAATTTTCTGACCACTACAACCACCTTTTTAGGTTGGTCAAATTTTTTTTTGATAAAAAAATGGGGTGTTTGAATTATGCTCCCCAATCCCAGCGGTTGGTTGGCTTGAAAGAAGTGGTATATTAATATATATATATATATATATATATATATATATATATATATATATATATATATATATATATATATATATATATATATACGTCCAGGGGATTAATTTAAGGGATGTGTATATGATGAAAAAATTGATGTAAGGGTTTAAAATTTCAATAAGATTAGAGAAATGCGCTACTTTTTGCACTAAATCGAGGGAGTAATAGTAATTTGATAATAATAAAAATATAATCCCTATGTTCCTCAAAAAAGTGGACATTTACTATTTGGGAGGGGGGGACTAGTAATGCAACATTATAATGAAGACAGAGGCATAAAGCAAAATTATATTGGAGAGAAAAATGGGTAAGTGAAGGAATAGCATAGGTGAGTGGAAAAAGTTGATCCTCTTGGTGGATCCTTCCTTATTAAAATATAGTAAAAGCTATCTCAAAATAGAATAAAGTGCAATTGTACATTTCTTTGAGGAACATCCAAATAAGGTACATGTACATGAGAAGGATACCCGCGAAGAAATTGACGCGAACTTTTGTATTGACGCTTATGACATCGATACGTGGGAAGCCTACTGGCTTCATTTTAATCTACAATTGGTTTGTCGATGTTGTTGATCAACTATGTGAGGGCATGGAAGATGATGAGAACGAGGGTTTTTTCTAATGTTCTTTGATGAAGATTGATTTAATTACGTGCTTGAGACCCCACTAGTTAGGGGGAATAGGGTAAGGTGTAAATGAGGCGATTCTTACAATATAAGATTAAAGAAGTTGACAAAAACTCCCAAAAAACTGAAAAAGAGAAGAATAACATTGCTCGTGAGAGACCCCATGAATTAAAATTGTGAGGATACTTCGAAAGGGTTGTGAAATTTATTAAAATGTGTCAAATTTCAATTGTCACTTCTAACAAATCGCCAACATCCGACGTGTGTAGTTCTCTAAATTCTTTTGAGAAATTTGCATGATGAGTCAACCTCCATCATTTTATATCAACCTATGACTTATTGTAAATAACTTCATAGTCCTTCTGATGCATGATGATGCTCTGTTGTCTATATTTTATCATGGATGGGCTAGATATTGTAACCCCACGATCTGTTTTTGGAGAAAAAATTGTTAGGAATGGTTTGATTAATGAAATATTTTAGATAGATCATAAAATATTTATGGGTTTCATTTCTTGTGGCATAGTAGGATTTAATTTTATTTCATACCTACTCCACTTATGCCTTTTGAATTATAATATGCAATATTTCTTATTTTTGCTCTTTTTGCAATTAGTTATATTTTTAAGTCATGCTAAAAACTTTACCTTCAATCAAACTCCAGGTAGCAACATCATCAACAAAACAATGAACGATGTTAACATATAGGAGGAAAACATCAATAAGTTAAACAAACATGTTAAAATATATATTTCTAAGCACTAATATTTTGAACTAACAAATTAAATATCATAATGGAATAATTGAGGCAGTAAAAATAAAATCATCAATACCCATGTCCACTTAATTTGATCATGACCATATGCATGACCAACTCCTCCCAACGACGATCATCTTCGAGTTTAGGCATTAGATCTTCTAAAGCATTAGTTAACTCGTTGATGCATCGATAAAATGTCTCCTTATCAGTCCTATCACTTATCTTTGGATATAGTGGATAGGCACGTGCACCCAAATATTGCCTTGTTATCATTTGAAAATAACACTATAAATATATTTTTAGTTCATGTCATCAAAGATAAATATAAACAAATTTTAAATGATTTTTATATACCTCTATCAGGCGTCTCGTGGAATATTTAGACATCGGAGACGACCCTGTAATGTGTTGGTAGGATGTGTGCGATCCTTAAAACAAGTTTTAGTGAAGGGCTGCTACAACAAGGGCTGCTGGCCGAAAACGCAACCCTTAGAACTGTTTTTACTGTAACCCTTGCGTTTTTTCCACTAGTGATGGTGAAACAAGCACGAAAAGACCCCATAGTACCTGGTTGCATCAAATGTTGTTGTCATGTTCTACAATTGGTAACCACTGGATCATGTATATATACATATACATTTATTTATATTTGATCCTCTATAACCTTTCTTAGGAACAAAAGGTTATAGAGGTATCAATTGAACATATTAAAATTGTCTTAAAACTCGAACTAGCATGTATGGCTCAGTATTGGACAAACAATGAATTATTTTATAATTTCGCGAAATTGGAACATCTTTACTCGGATCTCTTGTAAAGGGTCCAAGTAACCTATTTACATGAAATAAAATATTTTGATATGCAAAGAATTTTGAAAAAACAAAAATAAAATACTAGAGTAAGAATTTGATAAACCTCCTCGACCGTTATGTCATCTAAAGCAGCTTTGTAAATTAGTAAAGAATTGTTTGTCTTTTTCATATTTCATGGTATCCACTTGCAGCACGTGGAGACTACTTTTTCCAATTTCCATTCTTGATTGACCTAAATCTTGGAAAATATTCATATGTCCATGACTATTAAGTCAAATAACAAATACACATTATAACAAACTTAAAGGCTATATATAATTCAAAATGTATTAAAGTTCATTCAGTAACCATATATTTTAATTTTAATTTATGTATATTTCTAGCCTGGACTAATGTTAAACAGCCACATATTTGCTTAGATTGAAATTGTGATGCCTTTATAGGCTGACAATACATATAAGCTAAAGTTGCAGCGCCTTATTCATGACTACTTACACCTTCTAAATTCATTAGAATGGTTAAGAAATGTCCACAAATTGTAGTATCAGTCTTGTCTATTATATCCCTAATCAACCATAACATAATTCCTTTTATAGTATGTTTCGGGTTTAAATTTTCATTAGACACTTGAGATTTGACGAAATTGAATTTTATGGTACTCGTCTTCCAATTTTTGTTTATTTCAAGACAAATGTAGAAGGGATGCCATGTGGGTTTTCATGAATGATACCACCGGTCTAGTAGTCTTAGTAATTAGAGGGTGACCCACGATATATAGTGTACTTCATGAAGAGTGATAGTCATTTCTACCAAATGGCAAGTGAAATGAACTTAGGATGCCATCTCTGAACGAAAGCTGAAATCAACGACAAATTGATATGCTCAAACATACAAGTTATAAATGGTTTCATTGTGCTTTCGTAAGCAGGAGCTTAACATCATCTCATTCCATAGTCGATGAAGACAATTGGTGATGCGTATTGGACTCACATCCCATTCTATTTCTTTCGTTATTCTGATTAAAAAACTTATGTTTTATATTTTGTTCAGCTTAAATCTTAATTATTGTAAGTTAATTAAGAATATTAGCTTCATATTGTAATAATTAGTTAAGTAGAAGGTAGTAGAGATGAAGATGTTGACGTTCATCCAGAGATTCTGGCGCAGCGAAATATTTTTGGTTATTGTGTGAAATCCACAAATCATTTTTCATTGATTTTTTTTTGTTGGATTGATGACATCTTGAAGTTTTAGAGTACAAAATTTGGAGAGATTTCATGAATAAACGAAGTCGCAGTAGCCTTTCAATTGAGATGTCATTTCTGGATTAGTTTCGCTGTTTTGCACTCCTTAGATTGTGGTCCGATTTTGTAAGCTTAAAAACCATTAATTTGCAATCAAAATACGATTTTTTCATCGGGTACCATTGAGTTTTCACGAAATGCACCAGGTACCCTCGTTGTTTTGAAAATGAACCAGATGCCATTATGGTTTGCATAAAATGCACGAAATACCCTTAATGACTAACGGTGTCAAGTTTTTGTTAGTAGTTTTAAGGTTAATTAACCCCTCTAACCCTAATTAAACCCCCTAACTTCAAACCCTAACCTAAACTTAACACCTAACTTCAAACCCTAACCCCACCACCACCACCCAACCACCATCACCCAACCACCACCACCTCCCCTACCCAACCACCACCATCATCACCAATTGCACCTACCACCAACCACCACTACCTCCATATATCTCTCTAACACCACCATCTCTCTATCTAACACCCACCACAACCTACCAATACTTCCACCAACTTTGCATCACCACTGCCACCGTATCACCACGAAGTCAAACACCTCCATACCACCGAAGACCATCTTACCCACCGCCAACCCAATACCAAAACCATCCCGCGGACCAAATCTCACTGAAGTCGACCAACATCACCGCCACCACCACAATCTCATTCACCTACCAAAGCCACCATCGTGACCTCCTTCACCACCACCCTTGAATTCGCCGATCTTCTCTCTCACCACCCTTCTTTCTCTCTCCTCAATCTCTCACCATCGTTTTGTGAATATCAATCACACACCATGGTTCTCTCTCTTTTTGATCTCCTTCACCGACCCATGATCAACACGCCTTGATCAATTCACCATCACATTTCTTCTTCACCTCTTTTTTTATGGTTGACTTGAGGTTATTTGGTTGTGGTGGTGTTGGTGTTGGTGGGTGGCTGGAAATTAATTTTGGTTTCACAATGAATCTAGGTTGGATTTGATGGTTTTAGTGGTGGATTTTGGTGGCGTCGGTGCTGCGGGGGAGGGTAGAGGGGGGGGGGGTTCTGCTGGGGTGGGAATGGGGGTTGCGTGGGTGGGGATGCGGGGTAGGGGCGGCTACGGGGGGGGGGGTGATGGGGTGGCTAGGCAAGCCATGGGTTGAGTAGTTGGGTGGGTGGGTGATTTAGTGGGTGGGTAGGGTTAGAAGTTGGGGTTTCATTTAGTTAGTTAAATAGGGCTAATTAGGGTTTCATTAGGGTTAAATAGGGTTTAAATAAGGTTATAGGGGTTAGTGGAGTTAATTAACCCTAATCACTAATGGAAACTTGACAATGGATTTATGGTTGATTTGGGGTTATTTGGTTGTTGTGGTGCTGGTGTTGGTGGGTGGCTGAGTTGCTGGAAATTGATTTGGGTTTCACGGTGAATCTAGGTTGGATTCGATGGTTTTCGTGGTGGATTTTGGTGGCATCGGTGCAGCAAGGGGAGGGTAGAGGGGGGTTTTGCTGGGGTAGGGAATGGGGGGTTGCGTAGGTATGGGGGGTTCGCGGGTGGATGTGGGGGGGGGGGGTGATGGGTGAGTAACGGGGGTGCTTGGTAAGCCATGGGTGGGGTAGTTGGGTGGGGGTTATTGTTAGGGTAGGGTTAGAAGTTAGGGTTTCATTTAGTTAGTTAAATAGGGCTAATTAGGATTTAATAAGGGCTAAGTGTGGTTTAAATAGGGTTATAGGGGTTAGTGGGGTGAATTAACCCTAATGACTAACGAAAATCTGACATCGTTAGTCATTAAGGGTATTTGGTGCATTTAATGCAAATCACAAGGGCATCTAGTGCATTTTTGAAACAACAAGCATACCTGTGCATTTCGCGAAAACTCGGGAGTACCTGGTGAAAAAACCGATTAAAATATGTAAGCCGGCCGGTGACACATTATGTGCTTGAGGTGCTTGCTTGAGCTGAATTTCACTTGACCCACCCGAGGAGGAAACAATCTTATTGGTTTGTTGGAAATGGCGAGTTGGTAGCTTCTTTTTCCAGCTTTTGGGCAATACCATGTCGGCATCCAATTACAGCAAACTTCAAGTATAGGAAATCCTCCTACTGGTTATAAGTCATATGAGGAACAACCTTGGAAAAGGAGCCTCCATTTTTTGTGATGTGTGGCAGCCAAATATCCTTAGCAACTAAGCCTTGTTTCTCTCTTGGTTTCTTTACTTATTCTAGTCCCTATGTGCTATACTTTCTTCTATAAATACCATAAAGGTATTAGCTTGTAAAATCATTTTGTTTTGATGAATGAAAAGTGAGCTTTGTTGCTTGTTCAAATTTGGAGGTACTTATCCAAGTTTATCTTGTGTTTAAGGAGTGAACTTAAACATAAAACTCTTGATCTAAGTGAGTGAAGCTTACTTTAAGTTATACTCCCTCCGTCCCAGAATATCCTTTAAACTTTTCTTTTTTATGTCCTAAAATACTCTTTACACTTTTAATTTGGGCCATGACCCGCTATTACTTTAATCGTTCTACCTTTTAATTATTGGCCCATACTCTCTCTCCTCCAAATAAAATAATACCACTCTTATTACCTACCAACTCTAACCATGGCCCCATATTTTCTCTCCTCAAAATAAAATAATACTACTTTTACTAACTACTAACTTCTATCATATCTACTTTTCAATAAAATAACAATTGATAACGAAACAACTTATCATCTAAAACTATGTGCCTTAATAAGTGTCAAGAGTATTCTGGGACGGAGGGGAGTATTATTTTAGTTGGTGAGTGAAGCCAAATTAATCAATCCCAACCCCTCCTAAATCAGGTTTAAGGTGAGTGAAGCCTTTAATTTGTTTTAGAACCCTTAAACAATCATAAGTGAGTAAAACTTGTGAGAACTTAAGCTAGGATCCCTAGCGGGATACATATCAATTGGTAACATTGAATGTGGCATGTCAATAAACCCCGATCCTATTAAACAAAAAGGATATAATTAATATGCAAGAAATAAGAAATATATGGTTAAATATTTTTAAAAGAGTCTTCAATTAGAATTTTGGCCACGCATATCCCTCAAGGTGATGTGGATGATTCTTACATTTGGTGTAGGTTTGGGTCAGAGGATATAAGTTCGAAAGATGTTTATGCACTTCTTGCTAAGCGTAATGGATCTTTGGTGACTACTGAGAGTGATCAGAAGTTCTGGAGTAAGTTATGGGCTTTGGATGTTACGCCGAAGTGAAAGGTGTTTATGCGGAGACTTCTGAACAGGGTTTGGCAGTTGGTGTAAATTTGAGGAGAAGGAGTATCCTAGTCCCGGGAATTCGCTATTTTAGTAAAAACGTTTAAGAGAAGGGTAAACCTTTGTTCAGGGACTATGAGATTCAAATTATATTTGGGTGGTTCGTTGCTTAGAGATAAGAGTTTAAGGCTTAGGATCAATCCCAATTCTTGTCGGATTTCAAATTTCTTCGCGTGTTCTGGAATGAGGATGGTCCTGATAAATTTCGTAGTAGTGTTTTTATATCTACTCTCTGGGTTATTTGATTGCGTCAAAATGAGTTTATCTTCTGGAGTGGAAAGATTGACCCCATAAGGGCGTCAGATAGGGGGAGATAGTTATTGGATGAGGAGAAGAGAGTTTCTCTTAGGAGGAAACCTGCTCATATTGGTAGAAAGCATTCCCAAGATTCTAGAAGTTAGGACAACTGCTTTGCGCAGAGTATTCCTGAGTTGTGTTGTTGTGATGGATGGAGTTCGGAAAGTGGGTATATATGGCTATCCTAGGGATCAGATGGGTTGCATTCAATGGTGGTACCAAGATTTTAAAGGTAATTCCCAGATTTTTGCTACATCTACTTTTCAAGCCAAAGGTAATGCGCTTCTTCGTGGGTTGATAGAGGCAGATAAGCATGTGAAGGTACATGTCAGATTCTCTAAACTCAGTTCAAGCTATAACGAGGAAGAGCTCACCGTTTGATGCTGCCAGTATCTTTTCAGACATTAGCAATTTATATAATAAGTTCATGTCGTGTAAACATTAGAATCACTCGAGTTGGTAAGCGCTTAGTTCAACCTGCTCATGTTCTAGCTGTCATGGCGAGGAAGGGGTAACTTGTTTAGGCTTGTTTGTTCAATGTTGTTTGTTGTGAGTACTTGTTACCAAATAAAATGATGCCATATATCATTATTCATTATTGTAGTTTCAAAGTTGCACAGAAAATAAAAATTGAAACTCAGTCCCGAAACATTGTGAAAAGGCATCAAGTTTATCGAAATGCAACTTATAATGGGCGCATCTGATATGGATTTATCACCCTTAGCCGAAATCTAGGCTAAATCTTACCTTACAAAAAATTTAAAATGAAAAATAGAAAAAAGACAGCCAGCCACCAGCAGATCAGCAACTACTGCTTTTATTGGTGCTACAGCAAGCACGGACAGATCAATACAGTTCATCATGACAGTTGCTCTTCATGTCCCAACTCATAGTAATTAAATTACAAATTGAGTAGCCAAGGATACTCAATGAGATATAACATGAATCAAAATTAAGTTTAAAACAACATTCCATCTTAGACAAAAGAAAACTTATGTTCAAAGAATATTACGTGATCAGACTATGCAAAACTGTGTAGGAGCTGTTCTCGTCACTCCCCTTCAGATCACCAAATAAAATGGACAAAAACAATCCTGTCTAATCTAATTTGGAACAGGTTACGCCAGAAATTTGATCAAAACGCCTGAACTAAATGGAACGGAGTCCCGAGAGCTCACGGAGCTTTTCACAAAGTACAAAGGTAATTGTAGTTTGTGGACCCAACCGTGCAAAAATCGTAAATCCCCTGATTAGAAGAAACATTATAGCTTCATTCAGCAAGGTGCTAAGTTAACGAGTAAGAAAAGATCTCAATACCAGTAGAATTAACACTCATCTCTCTCTTTGCTCTCTTTCTTTCTTATTTTTTTTATTGCAATAAAATTTTGAAGTTCAGATCAGAAAATAGCTGATCAATCTCACCCTTTGTAAAGAGCAAGAGGACCCTCTGTGCGGATGACCTGCAAACACAAGTGACATGATAAATCTAGATACCAATTTAAAAGATTGATTTGGCAGTTAACTGATGATGATACAGCGACATATATATTTATAAGAAAAGTACTAGATACAGGATAAAATATATGGCACGTCTACTTAAGGTCTGATAAGACATCAAAGTCTTCTAATGCCAGCATTGCTAGGAAGGACAGAGAGAAGCTTACACCTTAAATCATTTAGGTTATGTAGAATTTATAACAGACATCACCAAGCTAGAGAAATCAGCAAGCCAAGTCTCCACACTTGTTTAAATTAAAAGCACCTGTTCTCTGCCATGTTAACTATACGGACGCAACGGTCTGGGCAGGTTTGAAGAGACTGGGCAGGTCCTTCATTTGATGGGCAGTTTCGGTCAGCCACACCAGGGTCAAGTTTCAAAGCGCAGGGGAGCTTGTTTGCACCAATTTATGGTAAGGCCAGGATAAAATAGGAAACAAAGGGCATCACAAATATCCAGTAACTTCATATAGAACCCGGATCATTCTACAGGAAAAGGCATCTAAGAAAAGGCAGAATCAATTTCCAGTGAAAGTCATCCTTTTGCTGATTTTAACATGTTGAAGAGACAGCGGTCATGATGGCATGAGGAAAGTGAACAAGCCACAAACAGGCTTTCTCCAACTCAACATTTATAGGCAAGGGACTCTTTTTTAATACTCGGTAGGGAATGAGGGAGCTTAAACAGTTGCATCCACTCTCGATTCTAAATTTATCTTCCCATTCATAAATGATTAAATGTCAGAGTTCAGAAAATAATGTTAGAAAGTGGGATAGAAATAAAAAGTAGTAAACAGAAGTGTTCAAACGAAGAGAAATATGATGGATAGAGAGATTCACTTCAGTTTGGGACAAGGGGAAAGATAAATATGGGCCGGAGAGAGTATTGTATAGATTAGTTTGGAGATAGTGACAAGAGATAATCCATAGACAACGAGCAGCAGATATTAGCACTCGCTCTGTGCCACAATGAGCAACCTAGCCTGAAAGTTGGGATAATGTTATGAAAAGAAAGTGATGCCTGAGATGGAGAAACAGTGACCAATTTTAGTGTAGTAGTGAGATATCCAGAAAATGACGCGTAAAAATTCCAAGTCAATTTGAGATGGTCGCAGAGATAGG
Organism: Beta vulgaris subsp. vulgaris; assembly: GCF_026745355.1. NCBI lineage: Eukaryota > Viridiplantae > Streptophyta > Magnoliopsida > Caryophyllales > Amaranthaceae > Beta > Beta vulgaris. The sequence continues at coordinate 22,481,662 of NC_079208.1, forward strand.
TCCTCTAGGGACAAAGTAAATTACATTCAACTCCCAGTTGAGTGTGAAATGACGATGTCCAAGCCTCAGTTATCTCTTGGTTAAGATTAACATACAAATAGAAGTCTCATAAAGCCTTATTCAGGCAGGACTTTTAAGGTGATCTTGGTTCAAACAGTCGCTAAAAATCATAGGAATATGAAACATACTGCCAAATGTCAAGACAGCGTTAAGACTATTCAGTACCTGGTAGGCACAATGAAATCCATTCTTATAGTTCCTGCCACTTGATCCCCTTTGCAACATTAGACGCGTTTTGATCATATCCATGGGAGCCGTGACCAGAGTGCTTGTAACACCAGCTATAGTACTTGACCTTCATTGTGTATATGAAAAAAGTCATTCCCAGTAAACCTATAAACACTATTCTCTTCCAGTAGAACTACTCCCTTGGCCCAATATTTAAGTCCCTTAAGACAAACTTTTTGAGAGGACATCATCTAATGCAATTCATAGCACTTTTCAGTCTGTGCAACCTAATTTGGAGATGAAGGAGAAATGAAATGTCATGACGAATTTCAAAGACACAACTCAACATGATTTGGCAGAATACTGTGAGCTACAACATACGTCATACTGAGTTACTTGGCCCTGTTTTTAATACTGACTTAAAGGCACAAACTATATTTCATAAAAGTAAATTAGTAAAACTTTGCTCGCTTCATGATCATCATTTACATCTTAGACAGAATGGCTACCATGAAAAGAGCTAGCATAAGCTACAAGACAGAAAACAACTTTTATACATGCATATCATGTATCATGTGGAATGTAGGCCACATACAAAATCATACACCAATCAATGCAGCAAAAATATGATTCATGAACTTTTGGTCGTTATAGAAGGGCAAAATATGTTTCAGCTGAAGATATTGTAACCAGGATATGGAGAAAGCCAGATAGTGTTGCATACATGAGATGCAGAGAAAATCCTTCTTTAAGAGAAGTACATCTTGTCAAAGCCTGTATGCAAGAAAAAAGTACTTCATTGACTTCATAGATCATACAGAAAGAGATAAGATGTTTATACTATCAATATCTTCTTATAGTAATTAAAAATATATTCTTAGCAGAGGAAATAGCGTACTAACTCGCTTAGATTCATCATACGTTGCTAGCTGTGATGCAGTCAAGGAAGCAGCTCTTGCCATAGCAGGACCAACACCCTTCCAAAGAGCAGTTATACCCTCTTCTGAAGCGATTCTGCGCATTTGCCTTATAGCACCTCTGTTGGTCCCTGAATTCATTTGCAAGCGAACCTGATCGAAAAGGTGTTTTGTTACAAAAGGCTTTGGCAGAGAGGGAGATAGAGCAACGTGAAAACTGAGGAGAAAGCGGAATGCATTTGGATCACCTTCAGAACTTCAGTAGGATTTGTCAATGCAGTGGCAACAGAACCAGCAAGGCCTCCAGCTACAATTTTAAGAAGGATATTTGTAGATCCAAATGCCATTTCACACACATATTTTGAAGGTTCATACAACCCCAAACGCAATCCTCCATACAAAACTGACCTTGTCAATGCAGGTGTCAACCCAAGGTACAATCCGCTCAACCCTTCTCTTTTCAGTATCTGCGTAAAGATGTGTCCCTGCAGAAGAAGAAATTACCTAGAACATTCAATTCTCCAATATCAACAGAAAAGGAGGGTAGGGTAAACATTCAGAGACCTAGATATATACCATTCCAGTTAAAGGTCCTCTTTGACCAATAAACTGCATTTGAAGCCTTACTTTCAGAACATCTGCAAATGTAAAATCAATATGTTCAGAAGTGCCAGTAGACTCCCAAAGTAGAACTTGTTCTTTTCAACATATTCTCAGGGTTCACCTGCATTACATTACAGGAAGGGAGAACAGCTTCAGGCTACCATATTCGTTATGGAAAGACTGAAAGGTCACATTTTCACTTCAAAATTGCATAATTCCATTCCAACCACAGCTCAGCAATCAATTAGGCTATAAAGGTTCCAACAATAAGAAGAACAATAGACATGTCCTAATTGTGCTGCTTAGCACATTTAAGTCCACCAATAATATAATCCTTTTCCCAATCCCCAACCAAGGGAAGAATCAATAGAAACCAAAATTTATTGACTTCTTTCAGTGGTGACAAGGCTGTAAAGAAGCTCAAATACAAAAGGTTAACGAATTCAAGATTATTCTTGCAATGTACCTAATCATCAATAACCGATAGTACATCAGCTCTTCTATTATGCAAGGACTGACAACCACAAGCATGGAAAGTGATGAATAAGCCCAACAAACAACTAACTTTCATTTTACGGAATACGACACATTATTAATTAATTTCATCTTACTCGAATATTCCAACTTATCTCCAATGATTGCATCTGATATGAGTGAGGATGTGCTTTCGTCGAGTTTTACGGAAATCTAAGAATCTTGAAAGAAAGACTGGATCTTTAGGGTTTTCTTTAAGTATTAAGGATAGAACAATTCGATCAAACACAAAGTAACTCACGAATTGGGTCTTGATTCACTCTCAAACACAAAGTAATTAAGTAATCTATCTTAAATCTCAAACACAAAGTAATTGATTCAAGGTTTGGAAATCACAAAGAAGTCCGGAAATTTTCACAAAGAAAATTAAAACTCTAATCTCATCAATCTCTTAATCTATATTATTAATGGTCGAAAATCCCATATATATAGTACAAGATTTCCTAAACCTATTATGACTAGTAAATCTTAAAGATAACAACTAATAAACTTATCTATCTTTATCTCAAGGATAAAGACAAATAATAACCTATACTTATCACACGCCTATTCCTAATATAATTAGTAAAATAAGACTCCTACTTAGACTCAATGATAAGAAATTAGACTCCTAAGTACAATATGATTCCTTTATCACTTAAATACTTAATTAAAATAAAACTCCTAATTTACATAGAATCCTAACAGAACTAGAACTCTATATAACGACTTCTCTTTCATATCAGCATCTTTGCTAACATACCAATAATTGCATCTTTGCTAACATGCCCGTTTCTATTCATCATAAATAACAAAATACCAACAAATGTTTAAATACAAGTCATTAGTCTAGTGATTTGTGCTCAATTACCCTAAAATTGTTTCTTGTGAAGCAATGTGGTTTTACCTTAGTCATAAAACGAAGATTTCACATATTGGCTTTTGTTTCTTCTATTTTAGGGGCCATTGAGTTTCCAAGTTGTAATTGTTTTTGGTACACTTAGTTTTTTCAATCTTTTCTTTGTCAGGGCCGAAAATCCCTTATGGATGTTTGTTTCCAAGTTGTTAGTTTGGCCTAAATTGGCTCCATGTAAGCATGTTAGTTTCCTTGGCAACAAGTCTAGTCCTTAGTTCGTCTTGGTTTGGATCCTAACTTAAGTTGATTTCCTAAGCTAAGTTAGCTATGGAGATAGCTGTGCATATGCTTGGGCTCCAGGAAAAGGAGTTTCCATCTTTCTCTTATTTTCTTGTGCAAGTAGGCTAGTTTTTGAAAAGTAGTAGTCAATCTAATTTTGCTTCTTAGCAGTTATTAGAATTTGTATCCTAGACGATTACTATTACTATAAATATGCCTATTGGGTTGTACTGATTTTCATTTTGAGTTACAAAGTTTACATTTATCCATAAATTCTTATGTGAGAAGTGTGAATTCTGACTTCAAAACTATTTGACTAAACCTAATTTAAAAATATCCTAAATTTACATGAGTGAAATGTAGATTAAGCTCAGGTTAATTACTTTGGTTAGTAAAACCACATTGATCATCCTAAGCCCTTAATTTGAAACTTTGGTGAATGAAACCTTATAATCAGATTAAATCTTTTTTTTTAATAATTGAGTGAAGCATGTGCGGAACTAAGCTAGTATCTCTGAATACATATCAAAACAAAATGCTTTTGATCCAGCTTTGGGTTGTAGCACAAGCAACATTGAGCACTACGTTTTCCAGTGTTTTGTAACCAACTTAACTCATAGCTAGCCTTCTAAAATATCAATGAATAAACTCCAACATTGGAATTTACGATCCCCTTCTATACCACATACTAATCCTCAAAAGATCCACTGCATGGTAAATATCCCACAATCCCCCATGATCACACACAACATAACAATTCAACCATATTACCACACCTTACCCCCAACGCAAAAAATAAAAAAAATAAAAATTAGGCTTGTCAAGCTCACATTAACAATTAATAATTGCTTGAAGAACCTATCAAAAGCTCAATAACGTTCCACAACCTTACTCACAAGTCCAAAAGGCAACATATTCCCATCATAAACCCACTCTTTTCATTCAGATTTCATATCGATTCAGTGTCACAACATATCAAAGAATAAATCATAACCAAGCATTTCAACCTCCTAGACTAATAAGAGAGATTGCATTACTACTCAAATATTGAATGAGAAATCAATTCATTCGTGACTTAAGAGTGTGTTTGGTTGGGAGGAAAGTCCTGGAAAACAATTTTTCATACTTTCCTTTGTTTGGTTTGGGTTGAACTTGAGAGGGGAAAATATGGGAGGAACTTTGTTTTCCAAGGGAAAAAAATCACTTTCCCTCGTGAGGCAATCCCTTGCCTTCTTCTATTTAGTTTCTTTGCAACCAAACAAAGGAAAATTTATCAAGAATTAAGTTTTCCTCTAGAAAATGATTTTCATGGAAAACCAATTTCAATTGAATATGTTTTCCATCCAACCAAATACACCCTAAACAATTTACCATAACTAAATCATTCGAAAAGAGAGACCGGAGACGAACCTAAAGGATGAGTAATGGTGGTAGCGGTCGCAACCGAAATCCCACTTGTACCAAAGTGATAAAGAATGGTTGATAATGGCGGCAATGGCAAACCTAATCTCTGTTTCTCATTGCCACCCTTTACAGAACCTGCAATAAATTGCACCCAAATTCCAAAGGGTAGAACTCAAATCAAAAATGGCCGAGAAATTCGTGATAGCAGAAAATCAATAAATAGTTGCATATCCAAATTCCAATTTCGAAAGGTACCAATTTAACATATAGATCATGCAAACTAAACGTAACACAAACAACTAAATTCAAATGGGCACAAAATTTCAGATTAATAGGGGGGAAAGAGTGAAAAGTACCTGCGGAGGAGTTAGCGACGGTCATGATATTGTTTCTCTTATGAATTAATCACAAGCTTCATGATTTAATCTCCTTGGCCGGCTATACGCCCAAAATGCGCTTGGTCTTTCGTTCAGTCAGTCGCTACATTTTAAGTTGTAGTATTTTTTTTTCTTTAATTAGGAAAGATAATTGGTTTGAATATTAACTTTTAATAGGTAGGGCACACTAATTTAAAGTACAAAGTTAAAACGATCCAAAATTAAATGTACGGTTGAGATGACCATTCGAATCTTGGGGAGTGCGCTAGAATTCGCGGTGGTACTTCACCGAGCTATCACCTCCCCATCAATAGCCTAACCTAATTGTTCCACTAATTAGCACTTTTTTTCTAGCAAACAAATGTGATTACTTAAAGAATTTAATTCATTATCTCTATAATATATTTCTATTAATTTTTAGTAATTGCCAAAAATTATCTAAGGACATAATATTACTTCAATCTCCAACTTGTCCGAAGACAAGAGCGCAACACTAAAATACTTCATGTCGTCTCTTAATGCCAAATATGAAAACATAATTGACATCTCATGTTCATAATGTTATTGCTTAAATTTCGTTCCTTGATTTATAAGTTCGTATGGTTTTATTATCTCCATAATATACTTCTATTGATATTTAGTAATTGCCAAAAATTGGATGCAGATGGGTCTTCAAGATGAAGGCCCCATTTGGTAGGGCCTAGAACATTTTCCTAGAAATTTTTTTCCCTTTATTTTCAATTTTACATTAGGTGGTTTGCAAAGGAGTGTAGAACTATTTTCCTTAGGGGTAAAATTGCTCTCCAAATGATGAAAACCAAAACTATTTTTCTTCCTTTTCCTTATCTCTCTTGTACACTCCTCTCACTACATTCTTACTTTCCATTTCATTTTCCTTCCGTTTCATCATTTTTCTTACATGGAATCAACAAATGGAAACTAAATTTGAAATTGTGTTTTTCATTGTAAATTATTTTCCATGAAAATCATTTTATACCGAAAACATTTTACACACAACCAAATGGAGTCGAAGATCCACAGATAATCCTAGTAATTGTAGCTCATCATGACTCTGAGATCCGACAAATAGATTTCAAAACTGCATTCTTAAATAAAATTTTAGAAGAGAATATGTACGTGGCACAACTAGAAGGTTTTGAAGATAATCATAATGTTGGAAAAGTATGCAACCTTCACAAATCCATTTGTGGATTGAATCAAACATCTAGGAGCTGAAATCTACGTTTTGGTGAAGCCATTAAGAAATTTGGATTTCAAAGAAACGTGGAGGAATCTTGTGAATACAACAAGGTTAGTTGGAGCATAAATGCATTTCTATTGTGTATACTCGATGATATTTTACACATTGGAACTGACATACCAATGTTAGAATCTGTAAAGACCTAGCTTGGTAAGTGTTTCTCAATAAAGAATCTAGGAGAGGCGCAATACATTTTGCGCATCAAAATCAACAAAGTTATCTAAGAGGATGATTGAGCTTAGCCTGACCACTTACATTGGAAGCACTAGGAAAAGACATAATTTTACCCCAAAGTCAGAGAAAACTTAGTAGGGGGACCAAAGAACCCACTCGAAGCACACCAAATAAGCTGGAAAAACCCACAAAGACCCAGTTAGAAAATCTGCTCAAAATACTAAAAAAAAAAAAAGACTCGGACCTAACTGGAAAACAAGAATTGTGAAGAATTCGGGTTGATATTCTAGAGAAAGGAAGAAAAGAGGAGAAATTTGGGAGAGGAAATTACCTGAATTCGAAGGGTCACTGAGAGCAAGAGAATATGAAGAAGAAAAAGGAAGAAGGAAGAGATAGAGAGTAACTACCCCATTTAAGGGGAAAAACGAACTGATGAAATGAAGTTGCAATAACCCCCCGCTTAAGATCGCAACACGTGTCTTAGGACCAAGTGAAGTTACATCGCCGCTTTTTCAATTAATTCCATCATCGTGGAACATCTGACCCTAACACACTCTCGATAAAGCAATGACTACTTCACTGTTACCTCTTTGGGGGGGGGGGGAGGAGTTGTACGAGGGTACATATATAACCCCGTTTGATTGGATGATTGACAAGGTCAGTAAAAGATGGAAGCCATCGTGATATGGCAATTGATATGCATAACATATCATATTAAGTATCAACAAGCCTTCAACTTGTCGGTGTGACTTAATGTGTACTGTAGTGACATATAAGTGTACGGATACGATCCTACATGGACAAACTATTCTTAGCTTATAAATAGCCCACTAATGATTGGTATTTATAGTTAACTTTGATTTATTTTTAATAGTTTTTATGATAGTTTTTAGACTAGTTTTGGCTAAATTTCTTTATTTTCTTTCTTTTTGTGCATTTTCCCTCCTTTGTGCTCTTTCTTTGGGGTGTTTGTTTTTCTTTTCGGATTTGGGAGCATGCTTGGAGGATCTATGCACAAACTCGAGGCATTACATTGAAGAAACGGGGCGTCGAACACGCAAAAGAGGAGAAGAAGGAGCGAAGTGGATTGAACCGAGGGCTCGGGTCATATAACCCGCTCGGGTCAGTGCAAGCACAGCAGGGGGTTTCAACATGTAGCTCGACCCGCCAGGGTCTACTGATCCGAGGGCCTGGGTCTGATGACTCGAGGTCTCAGGTTTACCAACCTGCCCGTTCATATGTTTTGAGGAGCCTAACTTTTTCCTGATTAGTGGACCCGCCCTGGTGTAGTGACCGAGGGCCCGGGTTAAGCCACCTGAGCACTCGGGTCGGCTCACCCACTCGAAATTATTTTTCCAGAAAAGCTTTTGAAGCTTTGATGCTTTTGTACGGGGGCTTTTATGTAATTAAGTATGTTTTATTATTTGGACTTTATAAGAGGCACGCTTTTTAACTCCATTTTTTACCATTTGTGCAAGCTTAAAGTTGGTTATTTCATGTTTATTTCTTCGTTTCTTTCCTTATTCTTGTTTATTTCATGCTTTGTTTGCTTAGATCTTGTCTTGTTAGTTGATTGTTTACACTTTTTCCACTTTCCTCCATGTTTATGGTGATGAAGTTATTTCAAACTTTGTTTTATTTTATTTCCATAATTTATAAGTAGTTTCTTACTAGGGGAAGAGACGTAACCTCCATTTACTCTTTGGATCCTAAATCTAAGTAATGGGGTTAACTTTTGGGGTTGAACTTGTTGATCAAACTTGCTTTACTTGGTTTGTTGGGTGCTTGATCACCACTTAAATTGCATATTTCGAATTTCTAGTGAAGGATTGAGAGATGAAGCTGGGAATAAACTAAGTTTGGTTGCAAGACTAGGATCTCCATTAAAATAAGCATTTTGTAGTTTAGGGAAGCTTGATTAATCATGTTGTGCTTAATTTGGCTAGATGGTTGTTCATGCCATGAGAATAGGTCATGAGTGACTAATTAAGCTACTCCAATTAGCTCGAGAGAGTACTTAGAGTTTCTATATGCATGATTTTTCCCCTTGTGATCCCCCATTTGTTTCCCCTTGGTTTTGATGATTGAATTCTTGGATTGCATGTTGGTGAATCCCCTAGTTCTTTTACCCTTATTTTATCTCTTTTACTTGCTTTGTTGATTTAATTTGCCAATTTCCTAGTTATTTAGACTTTAGAATAATTGTTAAACCTTTATAAAATTAAACCCAAAAAATTAATTTAGCTCATTTTAATTGGCTAATTAACCCTACTTCCTTGTGGATTAGACCCTATACTTACCCTATCTTGGGTGGTTTAGGTTATATTTGACGAGTATACAACGACCCGTCAAATTTTGGCGTCGTTGCCGGGGAAGTAGTGGTTAACATTGGCTAATTTGTTAGTTTTGAGACTAAATTGCCTTTTTTTCTTTTTCCTTCTTGTGGTGTGTTTACCTCTTGGTTGTCTTCGAGCCAACCATCCCCATCGATCATAACCTTGAAAATACCTTGAGGCAATTAAGGAGAATCTTTAGGAAACCCCAATCATCGAGTGTTGAACAACAGGTTTCGAACAAGAATCTTCTATCTCCACTACTTCTAGCATTATGGGAGATGAGGCTCCTAGAGCATTATGGGATTTTGGGCATCCCGAGGTATTTGAACTCAAGAATGGTATTCACCGCCCAACTACTACTGCCAACTTCGAATTTTCTCCACATTTGAATTGCATAATCAAACAAGAGCCATATGGGGGTATGACTCATGAGTGCCCTCTTGAGAATTTGGCTAATTTCTTGGAGCTATGTGCTACGGTGAAGCAAAACAATGTGATTCAAGAATTTGTGAGGCTCAACCTATTTCACTTATCTCTTGTGGGCAAGGCTAAGAAATGGTTGCAATGCATTCCTGAAGACTCTTTGACAACAATTGGGCACAAGTTACCACGACTTTTGTGGATGAATTCTACTCCTAAGAGAAAACCTCTGAAGCTAGGAGGAAAATAGCTAATTTCTCTCAAGAGGAGGATGAGACGTTATATGGAGCTTGGGATAGGTTCAAGGATCTTTCAAAATCTTGTCCTCACCATGGTTAGTCAATGGATGCTTATGCAAAGTTTATATGACTGTCTCCTTCCTCTGGCTCGTGCAAGTCTTGATTCCGGTGCGGGAGGCCAACTAATAAAGCTTTCGGTTGACATATTGAGCCTACAATTGAAGAGGTAGTAAGACACTATTCTTGGGGGGAATTCCACTAGAACCGCAAGCAAGAAGAATGCAAGCAAAGGCAAGTATGACCTTGATGCCATTGATCACATTAATGCAAAACTTGATACCCTTGCAAAGAAGTTGAAAAAGGTAAGCTTGACATCTCCTATCCAAGGCACGTTTCAAACCTTTTCTTGTGAAATTCATGGATGGGACCATGCTAGTTATTATTGTGGAGGATCTACGGATCATGTTGCATGGGTGAATTCTAGAGGTGAGGAAAATCTTAACTTTAACGACCAAGGAAGATGGAATAACAATGCAAGTGGTGAATGGAAAGACATCAACCAACCCAACCTTACCAAGCCTCAGATAAACTACCCGGATCCCTTGACCCTCAACAAACATTCACACAACCATCCCTTAGAGCTCCCTTTGAACCAAACCAACCCAAACAATATTTCCTAGAATCCAATCTCCAACTCTTCCTAGCTAAAAAAACAAAAACCAATGCCGATAATGATAGGAGTTTGGAGAGATAAACACTTCCCTTCAACAAATTAATGCTCTTAACAAGATGCTTGAGATGCAACTTGCTCAAGTAGCTCAACAAGTGAGCAACAAATCCTCAAACTCTTCTACCCTACTTCCTAGCCATCCAATCATTTGAGAGCAAGCTAAGGCAATCACTTTGAGATTCGGAGCTCACTATGAGGGTTCTAAGATGCCTACACTTGATGATATTAGTCCCTCTAAGGAGAGTGAGGATGTTGATAGTGGAATGGATAAAGAGATTGAGCATGTGGTTGTGGAAGACATTCATGAGGATGGGACTTCTATAGTTGTTGAAGCCGAAATTCAAGTAAAGAACCTCCTTCAATGAAGAGCTACACCCTTCTGGTTCCATATCCTTAAAGGTTAGCAAAGAATCCTTCAATGACAAATTTGTCAAGTTCCTTGAGGTAATGAAGGGTTTGCAAGTTCATATCCCATTTCTCCAAGCTATGGCTTAAATGCCCACTTATTCCAAGTTTCTAAAGGAACTTCTTTATAACAAGTCCAAACTTGAAGAAAGTTCCACCATTGCTCTCACCGTCGAAGTTACTGTGGTCCTCCAAAACAAGCTCTCAAAAAAGCTTGAAGATAGGGGGTCCTTCTCCATACCCTTGAAAATCGGAGATTTGGAGCCAAAGAGAGCATTGGCTGATCTTGGGGCTAGTGTGACCCTAATGCTACTCCCCATTGCAAAGAAGCTCAACTTTGAGCTTAAACCAACAAGACGGGTGATACAACTAGCGTAACACTCGATTAAGGGTTCCGTTGGAGAATTGGAGGATGTTCCCTCATATTTTGGGAAGGCCATTCTTGAAAATGGCTAGAGTGCTAGTTGACATGAAGAAGGATGTTTTGACATTGAGGGTTGGGGATGAGAAGATGGAGTTCACTTTCATTTAGAGCATAAAGGCTCCAATCACTAGGGGAAAAAAAGGAAGGGTTGCGCTTTCTTCAAAACGCATCCCTTCTTTATTGTAGGGCTGCGTTTTTTAAAAAAGCACAGCCCTACATAACATAAGGGTTGCGTTTTTGAAGAAAAGCGCAACCCTTTTGAGAAAGGGCTGCGCTTGTAAAAAAAAGCGCAACCCTTCTGACTAAGTAGGGCTGCGCTTGTAGAAAAAGCGCATCCCTTTATGGGCTTTAAAAAAAATGACTTTAGTTATAAGAGAGATTACAACACGCCTCTCTTCTCCTCTCCCTCATTCTCTCTCCTCTCCCTCACGGATCTTCACGCACCCCTTCATTCTCTCTCCTCTCCCATTTTTTTGTCTCTCTCATCTTCTCTTAAAAAAACAAAACCTCCGTCTTTCGTCTCATTCTCTCACAAATCTGTTTCAAACTACATCTGGGTTTCAAGATCTGGTTCTTTCCGTCATTCATCTCACGGACCTTCTCATTCTCTCTCCTTTTTCGTCGTTCATCTCACCAACGTTCGCCGTCGTTCAAGATCAGTGCACCTCTATCGCGGTCCGTCGTTCAAGATAATCTATTGAAAGCCGGTCGAGATTATGAAGGCAGCAGTAGGTATATAGTGGTTGGTGATGTTCGAGGCTCTTTCCAGTTAACGCTTTGGTCTTCTTAAGAAATGGAGATGTTTTCAAGATGAATCCCCTGACTTCTTTGATCTGCTTTGTTCTTTTTACTTTTTTCTTTATTTTTTTATTTTCTTTATTAGTTTTATACTTCTGTTTTGTTTTTCTGTTTTGTTTTTAGGAAGTGCACTAGAACCTAATTCCACAAGGTTTTGATGAACCGGAATGGTACAAATTTTCATATATGTTACAATCGTTTGTATGGTGGCTAATGCAGATTCAAAAGACATAATTTTTTTTTTCATTTTTGTTCTATTTTAGTTCCTTTTTTTTTTCTATTTTCGTTTGTTTGTTGGCAGGAACTTCATATCTATAATTTTAGGGGTTTTTTTTTTTCATTTTTGTTTATTTTTTTCATTTTTTGTGGAACTAATTTGATGTTCTTGTTAATTTATAATTTCGTTTTGTTGAAGTATTCATTTGATCCTTTCATCTATAATGCTGTGGTCACAAGTAATTTTGTTTGTGAATTTCAGCTGTTCTTGGTATGTTTAGGAGTAAATTAAAAAAACGTAAATTTTTTTTTTATTTTTTTATTTTTTTATGGGTCAGTAGGGCTGCGCTTTTTAGGTAAAAGCGCAACCCTTCTAGCTTAGAAGGGTTGCGCTTTTACCTGAAAAGTGCAGCCCTTCGTTGTGAAGGGCTGCGCTTGAAAAGTGCAGCCCTACTTAAAAAGTGAAGGGCTGCTATTGAAAGGGCTGCTGTCAAAAAGCGCAGCCCTAAGGGTCTTTTTTAGCGCAACCCTGCCTTATTTTTCCACTAGTGAATCATGGAGGAAGTACATCAGATTGATACTCTTGAGCATGATGTGTTAAGCATAAGGGCCTTGGTTGAAGCAAGAGATCCACTTGAGGATGTATTATTAGGAGAAGATCGAGAGCAAGAAAGTGAAGCTCGGCATCTCAAAAAGGTAATGAACAAAGCACCAATTTACCAACCTACCCGTTCAAGCTTTGAGATCTTAGAAGCTTCATTAGATAAGAGGAGACGACTACGCCTCCTCCCACAGGTGATATAAAACCCCTATCCCCTCCTTTGAAATATGTTTTTCTTGTAGATAATGAGACTTATCCCGTAATTGTCAATTCTACACTCAATGGTCCTTCTCTTGAAAAACTCCTTTATTTTCTAAAACCACATCAAAGTGCCATTGGGTATACAATTGATGATCTCAAGGGTTTAAGTCCCACATTGTGTATGCATCAAATTCATTTAGATGATGGTCAAGCCTCCTCTATTGAGTCTCAACGAAGGCTAAATCCTAACATGAAGGAAGTGGCAAATTAAAAAAGAAAGTTGTAAAACTTTTTGTGGCGGGGATAATCTACCATATCTCGGATAGTAGGTGGGTTAGCCCCGTCCATGTTGTCCCGAAAAAAGGAGGAATGATCCTCATTAAAAATGACAAAGGTGAGCTTATCTCCACAAGATAGATCACCGGGTGGTACATGTCCGTTGATTATCGTAGTTTGAATAAGGCCACCAGGAAAGACCATTTCCCCCTCCCTTCATTGACCAAATGCTTGAAAGATTGACGAGTCATACCCATTTTTGCTTTTTGGATTGTGCAATGGTCCTTCTACTTTTCAAAGTTGTATGGCCGTGATTTTTTCGGACATGCTTGAATCATCCATAGAAGTCTTCATAGATAAATTCTCTGTGGTAGGTTCGTCTTTTGACATTTGTCTCTCCAACCTTCAAAATATTTTGAAAAGATGTCAAAAAGATGAACATCGTTCATAATTGGAAAAAATGTCATTTTATGGTTGAAGATGGCATAGTCCTTTGTCATAAGATATCTCAAAGAGGAATTGAGGTGGATGGGGCTAAAATTGAGGTTATTGAGAAATTGCCTCCCCCAACATCAGTGAAGGGTGTGAGATCTTTTCCTGGGCATGCGGGCTTTTATCGTCGCTTTATTAAAGATTTCTTAAAAATCTCACATCCCCTATCCGATTTGCTTCAAAAATACATCAAATTGACATTTGAAAAAGATGCTAAACCCCGGTTAATTAGGTGGATCCTTCTCCTACAAGAGTTTGTTATTGAGATCAAAGATAAGAAGGGCACCAAAAATTCGGTTACTAACCACCTTTCTCGCCTTCTCATGGATGATTCACAAGACTTGGACCCTCCCATCAATGACTCTCTCCAAGATGATTTCCTCTATCCTGTTAAGGCTATGTATGCTACTAATTTTCATGCTAGTGGAGTCATACCAGATGACCTTAACTACCAACAAAAGCGGATGTTCATGCATGAAGCCAATCACTATGTATGGGAGGACCCATACTTGTTGAAGAGGAGGGTAGATGGTATTTATCGAAGGTGTCTCCCTGATGATGAGATTGAGAATGTCATAGGGATGTGTCATTCATCTCCATGTGGTGGTCATATGGGAGCCGACAAGAATGTGGCTAAGATCTTGCAATGTGGATTATTTTGGCCAAGCTTGTTCAAGAATGTTTGGGGCTTTCTCAAGACTTGTGATTAGTGCCAAAGAGTTGGCAATATCTCAAAGAAGCATGAACTACCCCTTACAAGCATCTTGGAGTTGGAAGTTTTTGATGTTTGGGGGATTGATTTCATGGGTCTCTTTCCCTCCTCCCTTGGTAACCGCTACATCTTAGTAGCGGTTGATTATGTTTCTAAATGGGTTGAAGCAATCGCCTCCACTACAAATGATGCCAAGATAGTGGTCAAGCTAGTTAAGAAGGTGATCTTCCCCTGTTTCGGAGTTCCAAGAGCCATCATTAGTGATAAGGGGTCACACTTTGCTGATAAATCATTCAAAGCCCTTCTTGCTAAATATGGGGTGCATCATAAAAATGGGTCTCTCTTACCACCCTCAATCTAGTGGTCAAGCTGAGATATCTAATAGAGAGGTCAAGCTCATTTTGGAGAAGACGGTGAACTGATCTCGAAAGAATTGGTCCTCCAAGATGGATGATGCATTGTGGGACTGCTGCACGGCCTACAAAACCCCTATTGGCATAACACCTTACAAGATTTTTTATGGAAAATCGTGCCATTTTCTCGTGGAATTGGAGCACAAGGCTTATTAGGCCATCAAGGCTTTGAATTTTTACCTTCAAGCTTCAGGTGAAAGAAGGATGCTTGATATCCATGACCTTGAGGAGATTAGGAGGGATGCCTACGAGAGTGCCCAGGTGTATAAAGATAGAACAAAGGCTTGGCATGATCAACGCATCATGAAAAGGGAATTCAAAGTTGGTGACAAAGTCCTTTTATTCCATTCAAGGTTGAGATTGTTTTCAGGCAAGCTCAAATCAAGGTTGAGTGGTCCATTGACCGTGCATCAAGTATTCTCGCATGGTGCTGTCGAGATTTGAGATGATGCAAAGGGATGCTTCAAGGTGAACGGACAAAGACTCAACCTATATTATGATGTTGCACCCATTCAAGAAGAATACTCTTTTTCTCTTGAGGACTACTCCCCTCTTAATGATTGAAGATTTATGGTAGTCAAGCCAATTACTTAAAACAAGCGCTTAGCGGGAGACAACCCATTTTTCTCACTTACCTCTATTTCTTTCTTTTCTTTTTAACTTTGATTCACTTGGAAGTGTTGGTATTCCACATATTATTATGACATTTGAAATGTTTCTTTTGGTGATTTTATGTTTTCTGTATATTTAGAATTGATTTGGAGAATTTTGGAGTAAAGTCAAAGAAGGATGAAAGAAGCAACTTGGAGCTGACCCGAGCACCCGAGTCCTCTGACATGTCCGATTCGCAAAAAAAGGAGATGAAAAGAATAAGACTGAATGTTCGACTTGTCCGGGTTCGCCTAACCAGAGCACCCGGTTGTGTGGCCCTGCTCGGGTTTTGACCATAAGAGAATAGCAAGAAACAGCGTGGTTGTGACCCGCCCAGGTCTGGACGGCATATCCGGGTCTCTCCACCGAGAGCTCGGGTGTGTTGACCAGCCATGGTCGTTATCGTGAATTAAGGCAGGAATACACCAAGCAATTTCGACCCAAGGGTCCGGATGTATGGACCCGCCCGCGTCGACTGATCAGTTGGCATATTCAAGGGGAGGGGGTAGATTTTTTTTTCTAAACCCTCCTCATATTCTCTTTTCACTCTTTCTTCATCTTCAACCTCTCATCCCTCTCTAACCCTCTTCAACTAAAACCCTAACTTCCTCAAATCTCACTTAAGTAACTCATCTCACCACTCAAAAGCTTAAAATCCCTCATAAATCTTCATCCTCATCAACTTTCCTCCATCAATTTCAACTTTTTCTTCTTCAAAACCCCCACCTCCACCATTTCTCACCATTTTCTCTCTACTCACAAATTTTACCATAACTCTCAAATTCATCCTCTTCTACTCAAATTTCTTCACAAATTCTTCCTAAAACATCATTCCGCTTTCATTTCGCTCATAAAATAAATCAAAAACAAAAAAAAATTCAGTTTTTTTTCACCCACACCACATAGTTACAGATTTTTCAACTTTTGAGCAACAAAGAGTTCAAGGCATGGAGAGGAGGAAATCACAGCAGAGTAGGCATGTGGGACAAGCTAGCTCAAGCCAACAATTTCAAGGGGAAAACGTCTCGTGGCTTAAATCCCCCAATGACTTTATTTGATGGTTTCGAGCACTTAAATAGACTTTAAACCCTTAAGTGTAAGGAATTCGCCCCCACCCTTTTTGTCGATGAAACCTTTTTATCGTTATGGGGAATACGTTGGGATGTTAATAATATGGCTAATGGTTTGAATATGAAAAATTTTTAATGATGAGAAATAAAACTTTTAAATGCATAACACTTGAATTTTTAAAATCTTTGGAAGTAACCAGGGAGCAACGACTTGCATGTTCAACTAGAGCCGAAGCCATTCTCTGTTTTAGGTTGGGAAATGTTACTCGTTGATGGTTGTTGCCGATTTTGCTGAAATTTTTGACTTGAAAATTGAATCGAGCACCACTCCCTCACCTTCTTTAAATTTCTTTCTTTTTGATTGTTGGTGTAAGATAAGTGGAGAAAAGAGTTATTAAGCCAAAAATGCAAATGACTCACTTATCCACCAATCGGCTATCCGATATTTTCGCAAGTTTTTGGAGAACACTATCTTTGGGTGAAAGGATAACTCAAAAGTTAGTCAGTCTGAACTTATGATCATAGGTTTTTACCTATAAAAGCAAGCTGAATATACCTTTGATGTTCTCCCACCACTTGCAAAGAATAAGCACCCCAAATACTCACGGACGTGGGTCGATTGTTGTAGGCGGTTTGATTACCGCCATTGTTGAGCACTTTAGGGTTCACCCTTGGACCACCGAGGTCTCATTGCCGAACCTTATACACCAACAACACCTACAAGATGCGCGTTGGTTCACTATGATTGAAATCCATTTTACTTGGAAGATTGGTAAAATGTCTTCCATTCAACTTCCAAACCGCCGCATCACCGAGATCAAAACGGGACAAGCCAATTATCTCATCCTAAAAGTCACAGAGGAAGGCACGAAGATCCGTACCTGCCAAAGGCAGGACCACATGACCTTGCATCCTCCTCTTACGCTCCTCTCCCTCCTCCTCCCTAACCCCATCCCACGTATGTTCCTGACCATACCCCTATTTATGCCCATACAGATAGGCGGTTTGATAGTTTTGAACAAAGAATAACCGCCTTCCAACAAGCTAAGACATGCGAGAGAGTTTTACCCCCCATCTTGCAAACTTTCATGATAACAACATGGTCCCTCCCGGCAACCACTACACCTCCTATATGTAACCCACTCCTTGATGTGTAACGTGGAGAAAGAAATCTCACACCTTACAACTCGAAAGATAAAGAAACAAAGAAAACTACTCTATTCCTTGAATCGTTTAGTTAAAGTTCAAGAACTTGGTTCTTGGATCCTAAACTTAGGGTTTTAAATTTGTTAGTATTGGAATACTCACAACACTAACAAACTCGTCGAAGATTTACTTGGAACCTCACAAGAAATCACTCAGAAATTTAATCAAACAAGCAAACAACACTAGTTGCAAATTTGATGAAACAAACGCTTTCTTAAACTTCGATAATATTTCATGTGTTAAAAATAACGTACAACTTAAGCTATTTATAAGAAAATATCTTTAACCCTACTAGGCTTAGAAGACGTCTCTAAGTCCTAGACTCCAAACACCCTTGAGTCATGTAAAATCCATCGTTTTAAGAATGTAGGCAAAACCATGACTCCTAAGACTCCTAAAACAATGACTCTAAAGACTCCTAATCCAACATGGATTAGTACTACCTTCTCCTAACAAAACTAGGAGAGTAATAACCATACTACCTTCTCCTAACAGAACTAGTAGACTAATAACAATCCAAGCATTAGCTTCCTAGAAAGTGACTAGCACTGTGTTGCCAAGTAACCACCATGCACGCCCTTGTAGCTTCCACACTCGGACCATGTGCCTCACTAAACCTCCCATGGCAGCCCCCATGCCTTTAGCAAGCAAAACCTCATGATCTTCTCTTGATGAGCTACTTGCAACCGCATCATTCCCTCCTTCTTGAGAAGGAATTGCCCTCAATTCCGCCATGTCTTCATCCCCTAGGTAAGGAGATAAATCCCCCACATTGAAACTTGCTGATACATTACCAAACTCACTAGGTAATTCAAGCTTGTAAGCACCCTTACCTAGCCTTTTTTCAACTAGAAAAGGACCTTCATCTCGTGGCATTAGCTTGTGTTTCCTTTTTCCTGGAAACCTTTCCTTCCTTAGATGCACCCACACTAGATCCCTTGGTTGAAATTCATGCTGACGTCGGTTCTTACTAGATCTCTTCTTGTAAGCCTCGTTCATCTTCTCAATTGTTACACGAACTTGCTTATGTAGTTTTATCATAGTAGCAGCATGTTCCCTAGCTTCCTTGTGTATATACTCATCCTTAGGCAAAGCAATGAGGTCAATAGGAACGTAGGGGTTCACTCCATAAACCACCTCGAATGGGTTATACTTTGTAGTACTTGTAGGTGTTCTATTATATGCAAACTCAGCATGGATAAGTTTGATGTCCCAATCCTTGTCAGTCTTAGTTACTAGACCCCGTAATAACACCCCAAGTGTTCTATTAGTAACTTCAGTTTGTCCATCCGTTTGGGGATGATTAGATGTGCTAAACAACAATTTGGTTCCCAATAATCTCCACAATGTATGCCAAAAATAGCTAAGTAATTTGCTATCCCTATCCGACACTGTAGACTTAGGAACCCCATGTAACTTCACAATCTCCATAAAATACAACCTAGCCACATTAATTGCATCATCCACCTTGTGACATGGCACGAAATGAGCCATCTTGGAGAAACAATCCACTACCACCATGATAGCATCCTTACCCCTTTATGTGCAAGGCAAAGCAACAACAAAGTCCATGCTCACATCCTCCCAAGGTCTCTTCGGAACTGTTAGTGGAATATATAGTCCCTTATGAAAGGTACTCTTGGCTATTTGACACACACCACACCTGGCCAAATGTGCTTGAACATCTCCTAGCATGCGTGGCCAAAAGAAGTGCTCATGAAGCAAATCCAAGGTCTTATGCACCCCAAAGTGCCCAGCCAAGCCTCCTCCATGCGCTTCTTTCACCAACAAGCCCCTTATAGCACACTTAGGCACGCAAAACTTATTTCCCTTGAACAACTATCCCTCATTCACCACGTAAACTCTCTGTGGCCCCGTCAAACACTCCTTGAACAACTCCTTGAAATCTGGATCCTCCACATAATACTCCTTCAATATCTCGAACCCAAGTATCCTAGAATCAAGCAATGTCAATAGGCTATACCTTCTAGATAAAGAATCCGTCATAATATTAGCCTTCCCCGCCTTGTACTTAGCCATAAAGTTAAAAGATTACATGAATTCCACCCACTTTGCATGTCTAGCACTAAGCTTATGTTGCCCATGAATATATTTCAAGGACTCGTGATCAGAATGCAAAACAAATGCTTGGGGATGCAAGTAATGACTCAAATGATCCAAAGCTCTCACCATAGCATATAACTCTTTATCATAAGTCGAGTAGTTCAATTTTTCCCCTCCAAGTTTCTCACTAAAGTAGGCAATTGGACGCCCTTCTTGTATCAAAACTGCCCCAATCCCCTTGCCACTAGCATCACATTCTACTTCAAAGGGCTTAGTGAAATCTAGTAATGCTAGAATAGTCGCACTACACATTCTATCCTTCACCTCTTCAAACGCCTCTTGAGCTTGTTTAGTCCATTCAAACCCCCTTTCTTAGTACATTTAGTTATACGAGCCAACAGCGTACTAAAATTCTTAATAAACCTCTTGTAGAATGAAGCTAAGCCATGGAAAGACCGTACCTCCATCAATGTCTTCAGAATAGGCCATGACTTGATGGCTTCAACTTTGGCTGGATCCACCTTGATGCCATGATCCGTCACAATGTATCCAAGGAAACTAATTTCTCCTTGCATGAAGGTGCACTTCTCCATCTTTCCAAATAGTTTTTGATTATGTAATACCCTAAACAACTCCCTTAGGTGCTTCAAATGTGATTCCACGTCTCTACTATACACCAAGATGTCATCCAAGTATACCACAATGAACCTTCCCAAAAATGGCCCAAGTACTTCATTCATCAGCCTCATGAAAGTACTTGGTGCATTAGTGAGCCCAAATGGCATCACTAACCATTCATATAACCCATGCTTAGTTTTAAACGCAGTCTTCCATTCATCACCTTCCCTCATACTTATTTGGTGGTAACCACTCATAAGGTCTACATTGGAAAATAACTTGGCGCCACAAAACTCATCAAGCATGTCATCTAGCCTAGGGATGGGAAACCTATATTTGATAGTAATGTTATTCATTGCTCTACTATCAATACACATTCTCCACGTTCCATCCTTCTTAGGAATAGACAATGTAGGCACGACACAAGGGCTCATGCTCTCCTTCACGTATCCCCTCTCCATTAGCTCCCCTATTTACCTTTGCAACTCCTTAGTCTCATCTGGATTGGCCCTATAAGAAGGCTTTTTCGGGATAGGTGCTCCTGGTATAAGGTTTATTTGGTGTTCAATCCATCGGATTGGTGGCAGCCCATGTGGAAAATCCTCCGGAAAGACATCCTCAAATTCCAACAATAACTTGGCTAATTCAGGGCTTTTGCTTGCTAACCCTTCCACCACTTCCTTGTGAAATATAATGTAACAAGGTTCACCTTCTTCAATCTACCTCTCCATCACTTTTCTTCCCACCAAAAGAGTCTTATTTGGTCTATTTGTTGTAGGAGGGTTGTGTCTTGTCGGGGGTAAAGGAAACAATTCCTTCTACACCCCATCCTTCCGAATGGTGTAAACATTAGTCACTCCATTGTGCTTCGATTGTCTATCATATTGCATGGCCTTCCTAGGAGAATATGACACGCATCCATCTTTAAAACATCACACAAGATTTCGTCCCTATAGGAACCTATTTGGAACCCTATTAATGATTGTTTCTTCACTAAAGTGCCTTGCTCGTCCAACCACCTTAGTTTGTAGGGACTAGGGTGCCGAGTAGTTTTTAGGCTCAACTTCTCCACCAACTCCTTAGATACATCATTAGTCATACTCCCTCCATGCATCAATGATCAAGTTGCACAACTCCCCGTTCACCGTACACTTAGTTTGGATGATGTTCTCCCTTTGTTCCGGTTGATTGTCTACTTGAATATGCATGGCCCTTCTCAATATGAGGCTTCTATCCCCTTCTGGACCACACTTCTCGGCCTCTTCATCACTACTCTCCACTAGATCCACCTTTTCATCAATTCTTTTGTCCTCCTCATCACTAAAGGCTTGGATGCCTATAGCTTGGATCTCCATCATAGTGAGTGCTCGAGGGTTAGGACAATCTCTCTTGTAATGGCCGTATCCTTGACACTTGAAACACTTGATCTTAGAAAGGTCACTACTTCCCGCATCCACCTATTTTCCCTTATCTCTTTCAAGGGCTATAGGGTTAGGTGTTTTGGCACTCGAACCCCCTTCTTTTGCTCCCCCATAGGTGCTCTTGAACATCGAACTATCACCCTTCTCATAGGTTGCTGTATACACAAAATTTCGAGTCGAAATAAATAAGACAAGAAACAAAGTAACAAAGAAATTATATTTCAATAAATGTATTGAGTACAATCTCTATAAACAGTTTATAATGAAAAATAAACTAAGTTCTCTGATTCTGTTTCGTAGCTTGAGAGTGACACGTGTTGGTGTCGACGTGGAGTTGAATGTAGACTGACCTGCTGTCAACGTCAACCTGAGTTTGAGTGTGGGATGATGTTTTGTCGATGTCAACCTGAGTTTGAGTTTTGTTTGGGTATATTCGAATGAGGGCTGACAAAGCTTGAATCTCAGTCGAATATGTTTGAGTGTATCTGAATAGTCGGCACAATTTTGATGTGCTTGTTGACTAATTGCAGAGAGAATTCTAAGAGAATTTTATGAGCTCTTGAGAATAATGATTTTTTCGTCCCCCTCAACTGAGAGATGTGAGGTCTATTTATAGGGAATGGAGATCCCTTCATGGACTTGGTAATTTATGGGTTTGGGCCAGTTTATGACTTGGAAGTCTTTTTACCTTTGCCACTTGACCACCTTATTTGGACTAATAATCTGGGCTAGCCCAATACTTTATAACCCAAATTGTATTTGTTTAATTTAATTTGGATATGTAATTTGAGTGGGCTAAATTAATTAAATTGGGCTATTCATATTTATTTTAGCTCAATAATAATTAATTTATTTTCATGTAAAACACTAATAAATTTTTAGTGTCTACAAATTGCCCCCTCGAGACAGCGTCACGTACACGATTTGAAGTGTTTAATCGTGACAATGTCTCGAATTTGTGTTTGGTTTAGCAATTAGGTGACAATCACCATGTTACTTGAAATTTTTTTGATAAGGTCATGTACTGTTTACAATTCTATCAAGTCGTGAATCCAAGAACTATAATTATATTCTGATTAGGATTTTTTTATTAGCTGACCGAAACAAATCTTATCTTTTAGTACACCACCATAATCTATAAAACCCAATAGAGATTTACGTTTTTTTTTTCTTCATGCTGCATCAGAAGCTTTTCTTTTCCTCCATCTCATTGTCGCACAATATCAAGAGAGAAAAGAAGGTCTTTTCAACCTCCAACCAACATGTAAGTCATACACTAAACTATACACCCTCTCTTTGACTTGACACTACACAACTCCTTTTGAATGTATGATTTATGTTGGCAGTTTACTTAGCCCCTTTTTTTTGTTGTTGCATGATTATTGTAGACAAACAAGAAATTAATTTGATCTACACTCTGTAGTGCTGAATTCTTCATCAAAGTCATTAACGTGGGCATCATTCAACATGTAAGTGTTTTACGCTTCTTTGCTTTATCTTTCTTGCTGTACCGAAGTATCGGCACTCATATGCTTATAATCCTCATGACACACCTCCTGTTTTCTCTTTCTATATATTTTTATTCTCGTAAATTTTTACCCCTTCGACTGGAGTATCGGCGGCGATGACATCTTGGCCGGGTTTATTCTCGACGGCATCTGTTTTTTTTTTATTTTTTTCGCCGGCGTTTAGGCACCATTGCCTGTTTTTTTTTTTTGTTTGATGACAGAGAAAGTTAGGGGTTTGTTTGTTTGTTTTTTTTTTTTTTGCCGTCTTCTTTGATGAATTCTCTTCCGCTTTTTTCATCAGTTTCCTCTGTTTTAATTACATAGCAGTGGAGTATTGTAGTATGTGTGGTGAAGTGATGGATTTCAGTTGACGCATCAAACCAAAAAATAAGGTGAAAGATGATGATGTGGCGGAGGGAATCAAAATCTTGATGTATATTCTCTTGCGTTGACTTTTTGTTTATTTGGTTTTCGGAAATTATTAAAAGATCATGAATGGTGATGAATCAGGTGATGATGAAGATGAATTAGGGATGATGATAATGAGTGTGTTGCGTAAGAGTGTTGACTATTTTGTATTTTTTTAGTTTGAAGGCTGCGGTATGCCTTCATTTTTTTTTTTTTTGTTTTGATGGGTAATTTTGTTCCTATGACATCATGATCATGAACATCCTCATACGTGTTCGTGAAACTAGTGTATTAGGAATTGCTTTTGTGATTTTGTTTTTTTTTCTTTTTCAACAGTTTGAATTTTTGACATACTATGTTTGACTTGCAGTACATCAAATTTTGCAAGATAAACTTCTAGACTATCTTTGAAGCGTTGCAGAAGCTCAAGACTAGTGAGGTAATGATTTTGTTACACCCTTTTTGTCTAGAATATTTTATCTGCATATTACTTTCTTTTATGCATGTGTACCCGTGTATTTTTTTGTGTGTGTATGACAGGTTCACTTGAAGAAGAAGACGAAGGCAGGGATTCCGTCGTGATGGGCCACATGTCTTTAGCACTGTGAGCCTGTCAGGGGTGTTATTCATATGTCTTTAGCACTGCGACACTGACACCTCCAGACAGTCCCTTGAAGACGAAGACGAAGGCAGGGATTCCGTCGTGATGGGCCACATGTCTTTAGCACTGTGAGTCTGTTAGGGGTGTTATTCATATGTCTTTAGCACTGCGACACTGACACCTCCAGACAGTCCCTTGAAGACGAAGACGAAGACGAAGGCAGGGATTCCGTCGTGATGGGCCACATGTCTTTAGCACTGTGAGCCTGTCAGGGGTGTTATTCATATATCTTTAGCATAGCGACACTGACACCTCCAGACAGTCCCTTGAAGAAGAAGACGAAGGCAGGGATTCCGTCGTGATGGGCCACATGTCTTTAGCACTGTGAGCCTGTCAGGGGTGTTATTCATATGTCTTTAGCACTGTGACACTGACACCTCCAGACAGTCCCTTGAAGACGAAGACGTTCGACCCCTCTCCCCTTAGTCATTATGTTCGACCCCTCTCCCCTTAGCTATTTGTATGCTCCTTTCTTTCTTTTTTTTTAACACGCATTTTTTTTCAGGATGGTGTACTTCAAAGAATTTAAGCACGGCGATGACATTCATCTTTCTTTAATTGACAATGAAGAAGATGATCTACGAACTGGCACTACTTTTGTTATTCACAAATCATTGCTTCGTCCTGATGGCATGCATACACACATTAACAAAGGATCTTTACTGAGTGAAATGTCAGTAAAGGTGAGCAAGGGGTCCCACGACGTAACTCCGATGTATGTCCTTAAAAGCACTGTTCGAGACAACTTTGAGCTTCCTACGTCTTCATCGATGCTTGGTCGTAGAATCATTTCAGGTTCAGTGTGGTGGGGCTCTAAAAGTTTGAGGATCTCGGGCGAGGCGGTTTACCTGTCTGGTTATTGGGAGTGGACTGAGGATGTTTTGTCTCGTTTTGGGTCAATTCTCGACTCTTGTTCTATTTACCCTGCAGTCCAAGCTTCTCTTTTTCTGTATGACAAGAACCCAGACATCATTCGCTGATTTTGTGAGAGCTGGTGTCCTACTAGTAATACACTTCATACCATGACTGGCGAGTGGTCTATTTCATTGTGGGACTTATACAAGTTTGGAGGGTTACCCATCGTCGGAAAAATTTATGATGAGACAGTCCCTAGCTACAACATCATGCGTGCTCGAGACAAAGAGGGCAGACGATTACTATCTCAAGCTTGTGAGATATTGTTTGTTGTTTATCATACCCTAACAAAGGACCCCCACTCTAGGAAAGGTGTGAGCGCTCAAAGCTGGATTGATTTTTGGTGTAAACAGAAGAGAGTTCACAAGGAGCCTACCAAGAGGCGCAGATACTCTGAGTCTCGCCCAAAATTTACTGCTAATCCAAGCGTAAACATTGAAACCCAGCCGATTGTTTGGGAGAAAGCAGAATCAGATATGTTTAACCTTCTTGGACTCAAAGGTGTGAATAGGAGGACAAACACTTATGTTGCTGCCTTTATATCTTGTTGGTTATGCACTTTTGTGCTGCCTGACTCTGAAGAGAGGTTGATTAGACCGAGCACTTTTGAGATTGCTGTCTTGATGGCATGTGGGCACACCTTTAGTCTTGCAGTTCCAGTGCTTTCCAGTATATATCGCGGTCTGAATGCTATTGCAAGCGCTCCGAAACCAGCTTATTCAAAGACCTTCTTCCCAGCACATTACCTTTATGGTTGGTTAGCATATTGTTTCAACACTCACCATGACGCCGACCCTGTCCCACCTGGTCCTTGGATGGTTATATATTCGGGTGCACAAGGATCAAAATTCTTTAACGGAGATGATGCTCATAGTCTTATACATGCAGGGGCGTCAATTAACGTGGGTTGCACCATGTTGAACAAGAAGAAACATGCCCTTTTGCATGATGACGGTCAACTAGACCCTGTCAAATTCAGTTCAATGGTTTCTCTTCGATCAGGTTACCTCGTCTTGCGTTCCTGCGACAAGATTCATGTTGAACCTTACTCCCCACATCGATTTGCACGACAGTTTGGCTATTGCCAAGATTACACTGGCTTACTGCGTCGTGATGTACAAGAACGACAGGTGTCTTATTATGAAGCTTTGCGTTATTGGACGCTGCTTTTGTTTACGGAAAGCCAGAGTTGCTGAAACAAGCTGAGTCCGATTTTGTTAAAGAGCAAGAGAAGCAAAAACTATTAGAGGAACATGATGCAACAATCACAAAAAGGGTAAGTGATCTAGAAGCTGAGTTACAAAAAGCTTGTGAGGAGAAAGTTCATTTATCTGATGAGTTGGCGGCTAACAAAACCCGTTTGACGTCCTATGAAGAACAAATAAAGGCTGTGAAACAAACCGTGGATGAGTTAGCAGAACACATCTTTGAGTACTGATGAGATTTCCCAACTCGAACAACATAGGGTGAACCTTCTCGAACTACAATCTGCGATTAAACCCTTTGAGTGGATGGATTGAGACTGAACACATATTTTGTTTTATTTGCTTTTATTTTTTTATGAGATGAACGCATCGTCCCTCTTTTTTTTTTTTTTTTTTTTTTTTCGCCGTTCACAGTTTATACTCTTGCGGGCCAGGAGTATTACAATTTTTGTTTTTTTTTTTTGTTTCGCCGTTCACAGTTTATACTCTAGCGGGCCAGGAGTATTACAATTTTTGTTTTTTTGTTTCACCGTTCACAGTTTATACTCTTGCGGGCCAGGAGTATTACAATTTTTGTTTTTTTGTTTCACCGTTCACAGTTTATACTCTTGCGGGCCAGGAGTATTACAATTTTTGTTTTTTTGTTTTGTGGTGTGGTGTGGCTGCACTCGAGTAATTTTTTATGTTACCCTAGCTGCCTACGTACTTGTAAAATGTCAACAAATTGCTTTTACAAGATCAAGCCAACGTAGTTCAAATGCACGTATGTTTCTTTCCACATATGCACTTTATCCTCTTGCTTAGGAGTTCACGATGCTCTTACTTTTCATGAGTAGTAGCGCTTCAGAAACTTGCTGTTGATTGGCCCCACCCGTAATCCGTCAGCATCAACAATTTTGTAGGCCCCATTAGTGTACACCTCTTTGACAACGTATGGACCATCCCATTTAGAACTGAATTTACTTCTCGTCTTGCGAGAAATAATGATGGGTCTCTCAATTGCTAGGACCATGTCTCCAACTTGAAAGGAGCGAGGTCGAACTTTCTTATTGAAAGCGCGTGACAGGCGAGCTTGGTAGCACTCAGATTTTTGTTGTGCTTGGAGTCTTTTTTCGTCAAGCGCCTCCAACTCAGCAAGTCGGAGTTTATCATTTTCATCAGAGGTCAAGCCTTCTTGTATGGCAATTCGCAATGATGGAATTTGAAGTTCCAAGGGGAGAACTGCCTCAACGCCATACACTAACGAGCTGTATTTGTGTTGCTGATTTATATGTCGTTCTGTATGCCCATAAAGCTTCCCCTATTCTTTCATGCCAATCACGTTTGGACTTGGCGACCACTTTGCTCAATAAACTACAAAGTGTCTTGTTGAACGCTTTAGCTAAACCATTCGCAGGTGCATTGTACATTGATGATCTATGTTGTGTGAATTTAAACTTCTCACATAAGTTTTTCATCAACTTATTGTAAAATGGTGTTCCATTGTCCGTGACAATTTGTTGGGGTACACCATATCTGAAGATGATGTGAGTACGAATGAAGTCGACAACATTTTCTTTTTTTACTTCACGTAGGGGGATGTCTTCTGCCCACTTAGAAAAATAATCAGTCACTGCCAAAATATACGCTTGTCCAGCAGATGACTTTGGTGTAATTGGGCCAACTACATCGAGTCCCCATGCTTCAAATGGCCAGGATGCGACTGTGGGGTGCAATGGCTCTGGAGGTTGATGAATGAAGTTAGCGTGAAATTGGCAAGCTTCACATTTATTTGCATAGTCCATGCTATCTTGTACCATGGTTGGCCAATAGTAACCCATTCTTTTAATACGGTCATGTAGTTTTGGACCTGACTGATGAGCGCCACAAACTTCAAAGTGAGCTTCCTCCATGGTTTGTTTTGCTTCTTCATCTCCAAGACATCTTAACCAAAGACCATGAAAGGATCGTCGATAGAGAGTCCCTTATAATATATAAATCGTGAGGCTCGACGACGAATCTCTGTCTTATGTTTTGGATCACTTGGCAATTTTTCATGTTCCAAATAATCAATAATTGGTTGACGCCAATCTTCTTTGTCGATTTGATAGACAAAGATTATGTCGACTTCTTCAGCATATTCATTAACACCATCGTCATCAGGAGTAACAACCCATTGTTTGCAAACGGGTACATACATTCTTTCTTCTGCCCCTAGTGCCAAAGTGGCTGCAAGCCCAGCTAGCGCGTCAGCCATCTTGTTGGCACTCCTTGGAACATGTTCTAACTTGACGGTATCGAGTTTGTCAAGCAATTGTGATGCCTGCCTTTGATAAGGGATTAGATCAGTCTTTTTAACTTCATATTCACCTGATAGTTGTTTTAGGACCAATTGGGAGTCCCCGTGAATGTCTAAATCTTTAAGTCCCATTTCGATTGTCATTTGGAGGCCTATTATGAGTGCTTGGTACTCAGCCATATTATTGGATCACAGTTGAGTTACCATAAAAGAGTATGGCAGTATACACTTTTCTGGAGAAATCAAGACAACTCCAGCTCCCGCACCGTCATGACGAGCGGCGCCGTCAAAGTACATTTTCCAGGGTGGGAGTATTTCAATGAAAAACATGTCTTCACCTGGCAAATCGTCTAATATCTCCCATTCTGCAGGGACTGGGTGGTCAGCGAAAAAATCTGCTATCGCTTGCCCCTTGACAGCCTTTTGCAGAACATACACAATGTCATATTGTTTCAGAAGCATAGCCCACTTTGCAAGTCTGCCAGACAACAGGGCCTTGAGAGAATGTATTTTATTGGGTCAGACCTTGAGATGACATGAACTGTATGTGCTTGCATGTAATGTCTTAATTTTTGGATTGCAAAAATCAAAGAAAGGCAAATTTTTTCAATGGGGGAGTAATTCAATTCAGCACCCACCAAAGTTCGGCTTAAATAATAAAGAGCAGTCTCCTTACGATCTTCTTGCTCTTGAGCACACATTGCCCCCAGGGATCGCTCTTGCGCCGCGATATAAAGGGTAAATTTGACCTAAACGCTTATAAGCTCTTGGCGAACTCTGGTTATGACTTCGAAAATCCAGTGTCCATGGGAAATGTTATTGAGGTTGAGCCTCATGGAATCAATGACACACAAAAGAAATTACAAGAATATGGTGTTGAGGTACGTCCGACTAAAGTTGGTTTGGGATTTGAAGCTCCAACACCCATCAAAATTTCCGCACGGCGTAGAGGGACAACCTCTTCTTACAATATATTACTACGGAGGAAGTCGAAGAAAATGAGGGTGAAGAAGGTGCGACCCAGCAAAAAATATCGGTCTTTGATCGAATACAGTCGCCTGTCATAAAGAACCATACATCGGCTTTTGACAGACTTGGTGGACATGAGCTAAATGAAGGTGTGAAACCAAAAACACAAACACCCTTACAAGATTCTCGATTCTCTAAGAAGAAGGCATGTGTCTTTAAATGTCTTGGCGCATCGACCTCAATTGATAAACAACCAAGACGGTCGGTACTAAGTCGCATCAAAAGAAGCAAAGATGAAGTCAAAGGCGAGGACGCACCTCAAAGTGTTATTCCATCTCGCATGAGGCGTACACAGGTGGTAAACATCATTGAACATACACCTTTGAAAGCCAAAGGTCGTGTCATAGTGTTAACAAATCAAAGGAGTTCGCCTAGTCAAGAAAAAGAAAAGGATGTTGAATTTGTTTCTTATAACCATATCACATGGCATGAGGCTCCTGAAAGTGACGAGGAGATGGAAACAGATGAGGCTCCTAAAACTCTTGAAGATGGGGGGCAAGCCACCGTTGATGAGTTAAAAGAGTTAAACCTTGGAACTCAAGAAGAGCCACACCCTGTCTACGTCAGTGCTTCTCTTAGCCAACAAGAAAAATAAAAATATTCTATGTTACTCTCTGACTATAAAGACGTATTTGCAAGGAGCTATAAGGAGATGCCAGGACTCGACCCGAAAGTCGTTGTCCATCGTTTAGCCATCAAAAAGGGTGTCAGTCCAAAGAAGCAATCTCAAAGACGTTTCAGGCCAGAACTAATTCCTGAAATTGAGGCAGAAGTAAACAAGCTCATTGATGCAGGATTTATTCGTGAAGTCAAGTACCCTACTTGGATAGCAAACATTGTGCCAGTACGAAAGAAAAATGGACAGTTACGAGTTTGTGTGGACTTCCGCGATTTAAATGAGGCATGTCCAAAGGATGATTTCCCACTCCCCGTAACGGAAATCATGATTGATGCTACCACTGGTCATGAGGCTTTGTCATTTATGGATTGTACTGCTGGATACAATCAAATCCACATGGCTCCTGAAGATCAAGAAGCAACTGCATTTCGTACCCCTAAAGGGATATTCTGTTGCAAAGTTATGCCTTTCGGCTTGAAAAATGCCGGAGCTACGTATCAGCGTGCAATGCAGAAAATTTTCGAAGATATGATGCATCAAATTGTGGAATGCTACGTAGACGACTTGGTGGTAAATTCTAAGAAGAAGGAGAATCATTTACATGACCTTCGTCAAGTCTTCGAAAGATTGCGAAAATGGAAATTAAAGATGAACCCTCTCAAGTGCGCTTTCGGCGTCACCTCAGGAAAGTTTCTAGGCTTCATTGTTAGGCACAGGGGAATTGAAATTAACCAAGCAAAGACTAAGGCCATCCAAGAGATGCCTGAACCTAAGAACCTTAAGGAGTTGCGTGGCCTCCAAGAGCGTCTCGCTTACATTCGAAGGTTTATTTCCAATTTGGCAGGCAGATGTCATCCTTTTAGTCATCTCATGAAAAAGGATGCCCCATTCAAATGGGATGACTCGTGTAAAAAGGCCTTCGAAAGTATCAAGAAGTATTTGTGTTCTCCCCCCGTCTTGGGAGCACCAATAAAAGGAAAACCAAGCCATTTTCTCCTAGATTGATCAACAGATTCCGATATCGAAGGCTTAGCAATTTGATTATGGTTGGCTCTAGGCAAAGAAACAACCACTTCTTGCTTTAAACATTGGAGAGTAGTCTGATCTACTCCTTTTTCTTCCTTTGGCTCTACTTTGATGACCTGATGCCCTGCAAAAGGTGATTCCCCTTCCCTACGACGTGATTTAGGAATATATCGCAAAACTAGAGTGGTTACTGAATTCTTCATTGCTTTAAGGGGTTGAGCAACAACTTCTTTTATCTTTTCCTTGTATTTTGGTTGTTGCATCTCAGTGGTGGTTGACTCCCTAGAGCTTGATGACGATGGAATGTCACCATTTTTGTTTGTACCCCTTTTTCCCGTTGAAGGAATTTTAGATGGCAACATTTCACTCGAGGGTTCTTCATCTTCAAAAAACTTAGCATCGGCAAAGTACGAATCTGTCATGCTAAAGGGTTTTACATCTCCATTTATTTTCTTCTCTCCTCCTCGATAAAATTTCAGACATTGATGAAGGGTTGATGCAACTACCCCATTTTCGTGTAACCATGGTCGTCCAAGCAACATTTTATATGAC
This sequence comes from Beta vulgaris subsp. vulgaris, assembly GCF_026745355.1. NCBI lineage: Eukaryota > Viridiplantae > Streptophyta > Magnoliopsida > Caryophyllales > Amaranthaceae > Beta > Beta vulgaris. The sequence goes on from NC_079208.1 coordinate 22,513,768, forward strand.
GTTTTTGTATCTATGACATGGAAGAGAGTAGATGATGTTAACTCTCCCATCACAAGGTTAAGACGTATTATTCCTATGGCACGCTGACTGTTCAAATTGAACCCCTTGATCATTAGACGACTATCAGAAAGATCTTCCATAGTGATCCCCAAATCAATCATGGTGGACTTTGGCATGATGTTGACAGCTGAACCTCCATCCACTAAGATACGATTCACTCTCTGGCCAAAAATATAACCAGCAACAAACAAGGGTCGGTTGTGAGGTTTTGAACCCAACAATAAGTCTTCATCAGTGAAGGCCAAGGAAAAATTACATGACGTGCATTTAGCCGAACTTTCTATTGGCTCTCCAGCATCTTTCACTTTGTCAAGGTATAGTTCTGGATGCTGAAGTGCAAGAGCCACCTGTCGACACATTTCTCGAGGCAAATGAAAGATCTGCCTCCATCCCATGCGTGTAGGAAGAGCTTCTAAGATAGATAATATCTTTGGATCAATCTCTGACCCTGAATGTTGAACAGTCACTTTAACAGAGACTTCATTTTCTTTAACCCTCTCTTGATCTCCCTCTTCTTCTTTTTCTTCATTATTCTCAACGAATGAGGTAGCATTAACAGTAACCGTAGTAAAGTAATCTTCAGGAAAGAATTCTTCCAAGATTACAGGAGTAAGTGGGTCTTGTTCAAGTAAGTCAATTGGCAATACTTGTTGTTTAGTATGCTTTTTTGACTTTTTCTTTTCTTTCAAGCGTCTTGAGCTTTTCCTTTTTTGGTGCTTTTTCTTACGACAAGCAACCTTTGGTTGAGGCTTCGATTGTCGTCTAGGCCTCCTTCTAGTGACTAACGTCCACCCTTCGTCATCCTCTTCTTATTGGTTGCTAGTTGGGCTACTGTGCTCAATAAATGGCACCTCATCAACTTGAAGAACTGGTCGCAACACATGTACAATTACCGGCTCCAGACTCCCAAACTGCAAAGTTTGAGCCTCCCAATAAGAATCTAACATTGCAGAGGCATGATTAGCTTCGACAACTTCATCAAAATCCAATACAATCTTCCCATCCTTTGCAAGTTGCATGATTCTCTCCTTGAGTGTTATACACTTTTCTATAGGATGACTAATCAGCCTGTGGTACCGACAGTAGTTAGGATCAGAAGTCCTACCGACCTCCGCAGGACGCTTAGCTTCGGGTAATTCAATGACTTTGTTTTCAAGCAAATCATCTAACATCCCTGATAAATCAGAGTCTGGAAATGGATATTTCTTTGCTTGGAGTTCTTTCAAGGTTGGCCTATTTTTCCTAGGTTCTTTGGAAGGTGAACCCTTATTGTTTTCAGTACCAGCCTTGCTAGAGATCTTGACAGGCGAGGAGGTAGTCGTGATCGACATTGATTCCTTAGTCGAACTTTTGGCAGTCTTGTCGGTTTTCTTAAAATCCTTCTTCTCTTTCTTGTACTCTGAAGAAGTGTTGCTCTTGCCTCTATTGTTGGCAATGGTAAGCTCCATGTCATGAGCTCGCGTAGCCAACTCCTGAAAAGTCCTAGGCTTTATACCTTGCAAAATATAAAGCAAGTCCCAATCCATCCCTTGGATGCACATCTCAACAGCAGAGACTTCAGTCAGGCGATCTTTACACTCTAGACTCAATACGCGCCAACGATTGATGTAATCGATGACTGGCTCATCCTTCCACTGGTGAGTCTTAGTTAGTTCAGTCATACTGACAATACGTCGAGTGCTATAGAACCTGTTCAGGAATTCCTCCTCCATTTGATCCCAACTGTCGATGGATTGTGAGGGTAAATCAGTGTACCAGTCAAAGGCCATGCCATTAAGAGAACGAACGAATTGTTTGACCAGGAAATCGTCTGTGGTACCAGCATTATTGCATGTTTCCACAAAGTGAGCAATGTGTTGCTTAGGATTTCTTTTCCCATCGAAACGCTGGAACTTGGGGGGCTGATAGCCAAGTGGCATCTGTAGCTTGTCAATTCTTTTGGTATAAGGCTTTACATACCGATGACTACCTTGAGAACTTTCCCCGAGTTGCTTTTTGATAGCGTGGGCTACTAATAACTCAAGTTGTCGAGCTGTGGGTGGGCGGCGATCGTCTTCACCACTATCGCCTTCGCTTTCACCCCCATCCAGTCTTGATGCTGCGTCGTCTCCCTCAAGTTTCTTGTTGAGGGCAGCGATTTGCTCATTTTGGAGTCGGATTTGAGCATCTTTTTCTTCTCCATCTTTCATTAATTTTTGGAGTAGGCTATTCATTTCAGCAAGTTGTTCCTCAACTGTCTTAGCCGAACATAACAGCAGCAGTGTTCGACTGAGAGAGTAAGGGTTCCTCTAAGTCGATAATCTTTAGAGGTGATGAGTCAACAATGTCATCACTTGTCTCATCGTCACTCCCCACATTGAGTGGGTCAAAGAGAGGGCTAGTGTGGACAATCAGCCTGTCTGACTTATCAGATGAGAGTTGCTTCCATATTTGAGAAGCAATCAATTATGGCGCACGTTCAGCCAAAGCGATTGAGCCAAACACAGGGGTTTCACGCTCCTTGTATGAGCCATGCACGACAGATGATTCAGGAGCAGTAGGCTTAGAGAGCTTTCTTGGCCTAGTAGGAACGTTTGCAGTTCGGAGTTTTGCAGCGGCGGCAGCAATAGCAGCCTTCTTCATTCCTCTGGTGCGAAAACCAAGAGTCATATCATCCATAAAATCACCCAACGTTACAGATTTTCGTGGGGTGTCAGCAGAGTTTTCAGAAGATTGAGAGATGTTCTTGCTTGAGGCCATTTCTCAGATTTGTTGTTGATGACGAAACAGAGATGAGAGGCAGAGATAGTCCCACCGAGCGTGCCAAAATCTGTATACACAAAATTTCGAGTCGAAATAAATAAGACAAGAAACAAAGTAACAAAGAAATTATATTTCAATAAATGTATTGAGTACAATCTCTGTAAACAGTTTATAATGAAAAATAAACTAAGTCCTCTGATTCTGTTTCGTAGCTTGAGAGTGACACGTGTTGGTGTCGACGTGGAGTTGAATGTAGACTGACCTGTTGTCAACGTCAACCTGAGTTTGAGTTTGGGATGACGTTTTGTCGATGTCAACCTGAGTTTGAGTTTTTGTTTGGGTATATTCGAATGAGGGCTGACAAAGCTTGAATCTCAGTCGAATATGTTTGAGTGTATCTGAATAGTCGGCACAATTTTGATGTGCTTGTTGACTATTTGCAGAGAGAATTCTAAGAGAATTTTATGAGCTCTTGAGAATAATGATTTTTTCGTCCCCCTTAACTGAGAGATGTGAGGTCTATTTATAGGGAATGGAGATCCCTTCATGGACTTGGTAATTTATGGGTTTGGGCCCGTTTATGACTTGGAAGTCTTTTTACCTTTGCCACTTGACCACCTTATTTGGACTAATAATCTGGGCTAGCCCAATACTTTATAACCCAAATTGTATTTGTTTAATTTAATTTGGATATGTAATTTGAGTGGGCTAAATTAATTAAATTGGGCTATTCATATTTATTTTAGCTCAATAATAATTAATTTATTTTCATGTAAAACACTAATAAATTTTTAGTGTCTACAGTTTCATCCCCTTTTTCCTTCTTCCTATGCTTATCAAACTTCATGGCTAACTTGCATGCCTCATCATAATTAATGTGGGGATGCACTTCAACCTTCTCATAGATGTCATTGTTAAGCCGAGCCAAAAACCTTCCTAATTTTTGCTCCTCCCTCTCTTCAATTTCGCACACAATAGCTAGTCGCTCGAACTCCTTGATTTAGTCTTCGACACTCCTAAAACCTTGCTTCAAGGTACTCCACTTTACGTACAAAGTTTGTTTAAAATTGGTAGGGACGAATCTTGTTCTCAAGTGCGTCTTAAGCTTCGGCCAAGATTGAATTTTCCCTTTCCATCCCTCCTTCTTTGAGCTTGAACGCCTTCCAACCAAATCGCAACATGTTTGGTTAGCTTCAACTAGGCAATTGAGAATTGCTTATCATCCGGTGTCTCCCTATACTCAAAGAAGTTCTCAATGGATTCCTCCCACTCCATGTATAACTCAGGGTATAAGGTGCCATCAAAGTCATTGATGTCAATCTTCATCCCTCGATCACTCACACCACCATCGTTCTTCCTCTCCTTGTCCTTCCCTAGCACGCTTACGGTTAACGTGGCCAAGATTTGTTGCATGGCTGCAAGTTGTTGCTGGAGCAAGTCACTGATCCTTTCTTGGTTGTTGTCTCCCATGATGACAAATTATCACCCACCAAGAACCACCAACAACTCCCAAGAAACGCCTCAAACGTTGCTCGAAAAAACTGCTCGAACACCCCTAGCAATACTAGGATCTTTCTTGGACCAAAATCACCAATTTTTGCACGTCCAATCCTCCCCAAAGGCACGCCTTTGCTCTTATACCAATTGATGTATAATGTGGAGAAAGAACTCTCACACCTTACAACTCGAAAGATAAAGAAACAAAGAAGATTACTCTATTCCTTGAATCGTTTAGTTATGGTTCAAGAACATGGCCCTTGGATCCTAAACTAAGGGTTTTAAATTTGTTAGTAGTGGAATACTCACAACACTCACAAACTCTTCGAAGATTTACTTGGAACCTCACAAGAAATCACTCGGAAATTTAATCAAACAAGCAAACAACACTAATTGCAAATTTGATGAAACAAACTCTTTCTTAAACTTTGATAATATTTCATGTGTTAAAAATAACGTACAACTTAAGCTATTTATAAGCAAAAATCTTTAACCCTACTAGGCTTAGAACACGTCTCTAAGTCCTAGACTGCTAACACCCTTGAGTCATGTAAAATCCATCGTTTTAAGAACGTAGGCAAAACCATGACTCCCAAGACTCCTAAAACAATGACTCGAAAGACTCATAATCCAACATGGATTAATACTACCTTCTCCTAAAAGAACTAGGAGACTAATAACCATACTACCTTCTCCTAACAGAACTAGGAGACTAATAACAATCCAAGCATTAGCTGCCTGGACAGTGGCTAGCACTATGTTGCCAAGTAACCACCATGCACACCTTGTAGCTTCCACACTCGGAGCATGTGCCTCACTAAACCTCCCATGGCAGCCCGCATGCCTTTAGCAAGCAAAACCTCATGATCTTCTCTTGATAAGCTACTTACAACCGCATCACTCCTCCCCTCAAGGGGGAAGAGAACCTCGACCCTTGCGTTGGTCTCTCCCCACCCCCTCCCCACTTGTTCTTTCTTTCACACCGAGGATGGTGTTTGGTTTGGCTTGAGGGGGGTATTTTCCTTGTTTGGTGTGTAACAGCCCGTGTTCCATTAACCAGCTTAATTAGAAATACGTGCAACGGAATCCCTGGTTAGCAAAACTCAGACCATCACCATGATACCATCTAATGGAAATTGGATGATATCGCGAGAAATAACGAACTTATATAGAGAAATACTTTTATACAACCAAACTGATAATATACAACCCTTATTCCTTATACTTACTAATTTACATACATAACATCGACCAACTAAGTCGGATTACAAAAACTAGCTTTAAAAGGACATCTCACGAGCGTAAAGTATTAAGTTTGAGATCAAAAGCTACATTTTAAACATTACTACATAGCATGCAACACTACATATATACAAGTCATCACTTGAGAACAACAAAAGCAGAGACACGATTATAACGTCTTTAGAAACTTGCATAACCAGGAACCACTTGACTCATGGTTCCAAGAACAAGCGTCAGCCAAAAAGCTGAGTACTAAGTTTATTACCATGTAAAACGTACTTTAGTGGTACTTGGTTTCGAAATAATCCATGAACCACCAAATAATCACAAGTTACCATGAGTCAATCAATGCATAAAACAGAAATAAGATTATTATATGAAACATAGTTCCTTGGAGAAAGAGAACGCGACGGAGGGGACAAAGCCTACATCCCCGACTGTGGGGTTCGTCACCCAACCTTTTCGTTTATGGCCATTACCACGACTAGTCCGGAGTTCATATTTCCAATTCCAATCACTTATCATATTCAAGTTTCGCATTACTTGAATTCGCCCGATTATCGTTCCATAGAGCTATGGACAGGTTTTCCTATAGAACCCCCAAGGTTCGCAGTTCATGGGGCACAATTCATTACCTCACTGGTCGACTAAATGAGGCTACTTTCTCCATAAAAATCATTCCATATTATGAATTATACATACTTATACATGTGTAATCATTAATTCAAAAAGAAAATCTACAATCAATACATATGATCGTTCTATTACTAGCTCTGATTTATGTGCTTTGAACCACTATTAAACGACTAATACCAAGAAAATATGACTAAAGTACCTAAGGAAAGCATGTTATACATAACAGAATGAACTTAATACACACATAGTATCACTCAAAAGTTCAACATAATTTCATACTAGCTATTTACGAAAACGACTATAAATCAGGACGTTAGTCTTATAGTATTTATAAACCTTTGATTAATATAGCTAAATTAATTCATGGATACTAAATGGACATGTTGCAGTAGCTAAACAATAGGTTAAACCACCCAAATAGCATATTCACTTTGATGATAAGCTTAATCATTACAAACACTTACCATAATGACATATATACAACATATTTAGCAATTAGAACTTAAGAATGAATACCGATAACTTCAAAATAACTATATAAACACTTAATATAACTTTAAACAGATTATATACATTCTGGTTACACATAAAAATTAGCTCAAAATTCACATCACACAGATAACCATTATAGCAACTCAAAGAAGGAAGGTTATAGGATAATCAAGCTTAGTACATTGGAAATCCTCTTAAACCTTGATTAAAGCTCCTTAACTAGTCCAACTACCGGTGTATCTTGAAATACTATCAAAATAAGACCTTATGGTGTAAGGAAATAAGATTAAAGCTAAACTAATCTCAGAGAAAACTCAAACAAAATCTGACAGGTTTTCCAGCAGCATACCTGACTTCTTAGAGTTTTAACACCAACTTATAATGGATCTAAAGCACGAAAAAAGGCCTTAGGTTCTGGGTATTCAAGTGTACAACAATAAAATGTAAGAAAACCTAGCTTAAAGGAAGAGAAAATAGAAGAAAAACTGAAGAAACTCACCTAGTGGCAGAGACGCAGGAACTGGCGAGAGAGAGGGAGTGTGGTGTGCGTATCTGGGCAGCTGTATTTTAAGTGTTTATCAAGTAAAGCATGATGTGGGAGTGAAGTAAAGTATGTTGGCATCCTACTCATGCCTTGGGTTTCGTTAGATGGACACGAAAAAGGGGTTATTGCAGCTTACCAAGCTAGCTGCTACATCAGCAACACTAAAAGAGTTTAATTGCAAACCCTCATGGATAGGAAACCTATTAATGGTTTCTAATTGCTGGATTGCATTGCTAATTAGCATACTAAGGTAATTAGACATGGCCCATTCGGATTGGACTTTGAAATTCAGTAGAGACGACTTCACAAATAGGAGTTTGATGCTACCCGATAAAAGCTTCAGCTCTATTTTTATAGATCTATTACTATGGCTCTTATAGGTTTAGTAGCATATCTAAAGGTCCTTAAACCTCATCTTAAATTTAATAAGAATACATAACACACATATAAAATCTTGTTACACACATAAACAAGTAATTCAAGTATTTAAGACTTCATAAAACCACATCATAAGCTCTTGATGAGCTCAATCAAGACCATAAAAATTACCTCGATTTATTAACACTTACCACTAATTATGTTTTAGGTTCTAACAACTTAAAAAGAATGAGCTACTACATACTACCCCCCTTAATTAAAATTTATCCTCGAAACTTAGAAATATTGCCTCATCAGAATAATTGGGGATATAGACTTTTCATGTCAGATTCTTTTTCCCATGTTGCTTCTTCGACGCCATGATTGGACCATAGTACTTTGACAAGCGGGATGGTTTGATTTCATAATACTTTTTCCCTCCGATCACGTATTTGGATAGGTTTCTCTTCATAAGTTAATGATTCATCAACTTGGAGTGGTTCGTACTGTAATACGTGAGACAGATCGTGAATATATTTCCACAATTGAGAAACATAGAATACATTATATGAACCCTTACAAGCTCCACCAGTAATGCTAACTCATAAGCCACTTCTTCAACTCGTCTCAAAATTTCATATGGTCCAAAATATTTCAGACTTAGTTTTCCTCTAATTCTGAATCTTTTTATCCCTCGGGTGGGTGATACTTTCAGAAATACTTTATCACTGATTTCAAATTCTGGCTTTCGCCTTTTCAGATCTGTATAACTTTTTTGTCGATCCTGTGCTATTTTTCATCTTTAATTGGATTATTCTGACTTGGTCCATAATTTCTTGTATTATATCTAGTCCAACTGGAGTTCCTTAGCTTACATCTTCCCAACAAATAGGAGTGCGACATCTCCTTCCGTACAATGCTTCATAAGGAGAATCGATCTTCCCATGACTCATGAAATTCTAGGATACAAGCTCAGAGAATATCTTCTAGTGTTTGTATGGTTCTTTCAGTTTGTCCGTCTGTTGCTGGATGAAATGCAATACTGAAATTCAGTTTTGTTCCAAATGCCTCTTGTATCCTTTCCCAGAAATTTGATAAAACCTTGTGTCCCTATCTGAGATTATTGTTTTTGGAAATCCATGCAGGCGAACTATATCTCGAACATATGCATCTGCCATTTGCTTCAAATTCCAAGTAGCCTTCATTGCAATAAATCTAGCAGTTTTAGTTAGTTTGTCAACAATCACCCAAATCGTATCATTTTATCTTTTTGATCTAGGTAAACTAACAACAAAATCCATCGAAACAAACTCCCATTTCCATTCTAGAACAGGTAGGGGTTGCAATTGTAATAGCCCTAAGAAAACCCTAACTCTAAAGCCTGATTATGTGTTAAAGCATGAGATTATATTATAGTAACTAGAGACTAGTCTCACTAAGTATTTCTTATTATATTGTGTTTACTTGGTTAACTTATATGTTTTACGTGAGTTATATGATTAATTCATATAGGATTTTAGGATTCTAAGGTTCTATATGGAAGATATTTACGTGAAATTGTCAGTATGCTAAGTTTCATTTGGTTTTTGTGCTTAAAGAAGATTAAAATACTCTCCAACACCATACGAGGACAAAAGTGGGTAAGGTCTGCCATTCTTATTGGCTAAGAAGGCTTTAGGAACCAATAGATAAGTTAGGAAGTCCTTGAGAGCCTTAAACATTAATATTGTGAAAATCGTTTGGAGATTATTTTATCGGGTAACGTTGAACTTCCAGTTAAAGAGCCTTTCGGGGTTGAATCCGAGCTCATAACCTAACCAAACTTGATATATGACATGCTTGGGATGTCTTAAGGTTAACATAGTCATTTATTTCCATGATTTAAGTGGCTGAATAAGGAAAATTGCCTACATCGTAAAAACTGGCCAGCTGAAATTACAGCTTAGACCTATGCTCAAAGAAAGATGCTTAGCAACTACTTAAGTATCGATCGCTCAAAACCTTTTGTATGCATGTAAGCCAACAACTAAGGTTAAAATCTCAAGCAAGAACCTTCCAGAAATACCCAGTAATCGACCTTGCCCATAACTCATTTCCCTCCTTCCTGGGTACCGCCGGAATAGACTATAGAAGCCTGTTCTGGGTTTTTCGTCTCTTTTCTCTTATTTCTTCTCTTGGACACCCACTTTTATTTACATATAACTCTTATGGACATCCATACCAATTAGTTTAAGATTTTATTTCAATCTTTAGACCATAAACTCATATTGAAAACCTTGCTGAAAGATCACATAAGTTGCTGTAAGTTCAACAGATTACACCTCTTGTGTTTAAGCTTAGTTTTCCATATCTAATAGCCTGTTTAAACTAAATTATAGTATCTTTACATATTCAAGGGAAGCTATAAGAGTAGATAATCAATTGCATTAAGAAGTTTCATTGAGTTACGCATCTGCAGTGAAGGTACCCACTTGGTTTAGTTTCAACCTAGAGATTTCCCTACCTATAGTCAGGTTATTATTTCTTTCTAGTGTAAAATATGTTTATGAAATTAATTTACTTATGATGTGTATTTACTTGTGTGTATATTGAGTATATAATATGGATATAGCATGCTAAGGTTCATTGGAGATGTTTTATTTGACCTAAACAACGCTTATACACTAAGTCATTACGATTATACTTCTGTATAGAATGTGTTTAGTACATGGACTTGTGTATTAATGGATAACTAGTAATCTCTCAATAAAAATATATGTCTAAGTATTATTTAAGTCTCTACAACATAATTGGTTAAGTTCAATTAAAGTTATTACGTTAAAAACTAGTTTCAAGTATGAAAACCCTAAATCTTCTCAACTATCAAAGTAAGGGTAATTGAAAGAGTTCTGAGTATTAAGGATGAGTTGATAAGAATTTTGAGTATTGAGGATTAAAGTATGAATCATTAAATATCTTAAATTATAAATATGAAAGTTAGGCATGAACATACACCCGAGTTAGGGCAGGTAGAGACCCTAACTGTTGCCTTCCAGGAAGGGCAAATTCCTGGCGTTATAGGACATGTCCGGTTAAGTCTTGCAAGAAGAACAATAAAAAGTGGGGTGACGACCCTTAATAGTTTGGAGACAGCTGGTACTGCGTGGTACCCCTCTCCATTCGTGTTCATGCCAAAAGATTTGATTTTGTGAAACTATAGTAACTGAGTTGAATGTGATTATTTGTTATTATAACTTTGTGTTAGTTTTCAAAATACACCTAAACTTATATTTTCTATTACACTGTGTGTACTCAGCTTTGCTAATTGTTTTGTCATTTATGTGGCCCGTCACTTGGTGGGTGGCCGAGTCAGATTTTGATGCAGATTGGTATGAGGATATATGATGAAGGTGTTTACTTTTGTAATAGACTTTTCATAATGTAATTTAAGTAATGGCTTCTATATACATATATTTACATAGTTAAGCAAGTGATAGACTACTGAACTTTAGTCATATTTTGGTGTATGTAACCCAGGAGCTCCTATAAGAACAGCCTTGTATGCATTAAGTAATGTATGGAGTGTGTTTTGAGGTATTTCGATATTCTCTTCCTTATAAATTGAGAATGTCATGGTAATAGTCCAAATCTTATCTTGATAACGCTTCCAATGTGATTAAACTATGTTGATTAGGATTAGTAGGGGTTTGGCCTATTACAAGTGGTATATGAGCTAAATGAATTAAGACATTAGAATGTATAAGTATGACTATTCTATGTTATCATAAGGTGATTACTATTCCAGAAGTTTGAGTTAGACTAGTTGTTAAACGATGTCTATATGCTTTGATCATGTAGATGAATCTAGTAAGTAAAGGGAAACCAATAGTGATTGAAACTTTTGATTCCGAGGATATGAGGACAGAAAGTATTGAATGCATAGGTGAAGATATTCCAGGGATTCGTGAACCAGATACTCTATTCTCTGCTAGCTTGTATTATACGGATGTACCTGCTTGTGCAAGGCATGTAATAAAGGCAATTGTGGGGTATAATCAAGCCATGGGCCGAGGAGAAGGAAACCCATATGCCTGTCTTGAAATTCAAGCTTATACATTAGTAAAGACCTTGATGGGGTCAAAAATTGATGGGGTCAAAAATTATCCATGGAGAGATCTTATGCAAGAATATTGGAAGATATTAGACTATTATATTCCTGATAAAGAATTGATGGGGTCAAAAATTGACTATTCCACAATAGACAAGAAGCTTATACAATGGAATGTCATAGTAGAGAAAGTTTATAGGAGGATTCAAGAAGTGGATCGTAAGGGAAGAAAAGAAGGAGCTATCATAACATATGAAGAGTATAAAACTAGGAAAATCAAGGAGTTGGAAGCTCAAATGGTTTGGGAAAATGCGAAAGTGGATGGTTGTAAAAAGAATAAGGAAGTACCTCCCAAAAAGAGGAGGGTTAAGGATGAAGCAGGTCCCAGCAGGATAACCAAAAGTAGGAATGAAGAAGTTATTCAGCCTGAGAAAGGTAATAAGGAAATCGAGTATATCCATGCATGTTAGTTCTGATAGTGAAGAGATTGAAGAGGAGGATCCCTAGATGGAAATAGAAGAGGTCGAGATAGGAGATGAAGATATCAAGGATGAAAGTAGTATCTCTTATGAAAGTAGCTCAAGTTATGATTTAGATTACAAGCCAGAAAAAACAGGGTCGGGGAGTAGTAGTGATAGTGGTTATGTACGAGATCCCTTTCAATTACTTAGATCATTAGAGAGAACTTGAAGTGAAGATTCCGTCAAAAAAAAAAACTTGAAGTGAAGATGATTTTTTTTGGGGTCATATTATAGTTGGTATAGTATAGGGTGGCATCTTTTTAGGTATATGATGTTAGGATGTATATAGGTATACTAACTTTTGGGCTTATGAGCCGTGTATATGTATTAGAATATAGTAGTATTAACTAATGTAAATAGTATATATATATATATATATATATATATATATATATATATATATATATATATATATATATATATATATATATATATATATATATATATATATATATATATATATATATATAATTATATATATATATATTAGTAACTAGTAGTATTGATTACTCGGATATGGTTATATAAGCTAAAACTATATGCTTTTATATCAGAGCAAATTTTGGTGTGCATATGTGTTGTTGTTTTCTTTACTTTTATGTTATGTGCTTAATGTATTAAGTGGGAAGGTAATAGTATTTCATTCTCTTTAAGTAGGATGGTAGGAACTAGAGGTCGTGCTTCATCATCAGGATATGGTGACTCAATTCACCAAACGGAGGCTAGAATTAACTACTTAGAAAAATATGAATACCCGACTTTTGAACCTTTTGGAGAATAACCATCCAAATAAGGATGCAGATGACGAGGGGAAATTCTATAAAATACTAGCATCATACAACCCCAGGACTTAGGACGGAAAACCTGATCCAATAAAGTTCGAGGATTGGATCGTTTATATGGAAAAACTCCTGGATATGGTGAATTGTCAAACAAATCTAAGAGTGCAGTTAGCATCATTCTATTTAGATGGACAAGCAGAGATGTGGTGGAAGACTGTGAAAAATATTGCTCAACGACCTGATTTTACTTGGGATAAGTTCCTTGAGAAATTACGGGAAAGGTTTTATCCTCGATCACTTCATACTAAGAAGGAGTGTGAATTCCTTACCTTACGTCATGGTAAGATGTCAATGGTGGAATACATGGCGAAGTTTGTCGAGCTATCCCGATTTGCAGCTGACTTAGTGTAGTCGGAAAAAGTTAAGGTGACACGGTATTTCGAAGGATTGAATTTCACTTATCAGAAGAGAGTTGGACATTGTATCAATTTTCAAGAATTATATGATAAAGCATTGGCGCAAGAAAGAATTAGTGAGAAAGAAAAAGAAATAAGGAAAAGAAGGAATTTTGGTAGCGAGGAAGATGAGAAAAGTAAGAAGCCTGGACTTGTTCAACTGGTTGTCCGTGCGCCAAACTTCAAACAGCGTACTCAACTGAAAAACCGAGGATTTTTTCAATGTGGAAGAATGCATTTTGGTAGGACTTGTGAAGGAAAGTCTATATGTTTTGAATGTAAGAAATCTGGGCACATTGCTAAAGACTGCCCGAAACGCAAGAAGAATTGAAGGAAGCTGGATATGTAAGAACACAACTGGACCTAGCAGATTCGGAATGAGTAATGCAAAAGGGAACCAAGGGCATCGACTTTTAATCGCAATAATCAAAGAGGATCGTATGCCAATCCAGGGAAGGTAGCTGGAAGATGTATGCCATGGGCACTGAAGAGAGGCACAACCCGAGTTTGTCGAAAATGATAATCTGGATGCCAATGGAACGGGGAGGCTGAACTTGTTAAAGATGGAGGTAATGTAATCTCCGGAACTTTCCTTGTGAATTATGTACCTGCATATGTTCTATTTGATTCTGGAGCATCCAACTCCTCTATATCCCCCCTCGTTGCTTAAAAGATTGAATCCAACCCCAAAACAGTAAAAAACAGACTTAGCAATAGACCTTCCTGACGGTTTACGAGTTAAGTGTGAGAATTTATGTAAAGAATGTTGATAAGTTAGGGGTACTGAGTTGATGGCCGATTTGGTACAATTTGAATTAGGGTATTAGATGTAATTTTGGGAATGGACTGCTTAGTAAATATGAAGCTATATTGAATGTGAAGCACAGACGATCCAGTTAAAAACTCCACAAGGTGGTAAAATCGTATATCAAGGAGTTATGAAGAAATCGAGAGTGAAAATTGTTTCCATGATGAAGATTGCTAAGGAGGTAAGAAGAGGGAGAAATGCTTATTTGTGCCATGTAATTGACACAACCACAAGTCCCTTAAAAGTAGAAGAAATTCCGATAGTGAAGGAATTCCCAGATGTATTTCCGGAAGAATTACCTGGATTACCCCTATATGTGTAGTGAACTTTCACTTTGATCTAGTGCTAGGAGCTAAGCCTATTTCCAGAAGTCCATACCTATGGCCCTGCAGAGATGGTTGAATTAAAGAAACAATTAGAGGAGTTGTTACAGAAGGGATACATTAGACCAAGTGTATCTCCATGGGGAGCCCCTGTGTTATTCTTAAGAAGAAAGATGGAACAATGAGACTGTGTATAGATTACAGGGAGATTAATAAAATTACAGTCAAGAATAGATATCCTCTTCCTAGAATAGATGATTTATTTGACCAGTTAAAAGGTGTTGAGGTTTTCTCAAGATAGATTTGAGATCAGGATACCATCAAATGAGGATTGCTGATGAAGATATTTCTAAAACACTTTAGAACAAGATATGGTCATTATGAGTTTGTGGTATACCTTTTGGGCAAACGAATGCCCCAACCGCTATTTATGGATTTAATGCAGAGATATTTTAAGGCTTATTTAGATCAATTCGTAGTGGTCTTTATTGATGATATACTAGTGTATTCGAAGAATAAAAGAGACCACGAGGATCATTTACGGATAGTATTAAATGTACTGAGAGAAAAGAAGTTATATGCTAAGTTAAGTAAGTGTAATTTTTGGTTATCTGAAGTATCATTCTTAGGGCATGTAATTTCAAAAGGGGAGTGATGGTTGATCCTGAGAAGATAAAGGCAATTGTGGAATGGCCAGCACCGACAAATGTTTTAAAAGTATGGAGCTTTATGGGTTTAACAGGGTACTATAGGAGGTTTGTGGATAACTTTTCAAGGATTTCCCTACCTATTACATCACAAATGCGGAAAAAGATGATATTTCAATGGTCGGAAAAATGTTAGAAGGCTTTTCAAGAATTGAAGCGAAAGTTAACTAGCGCACCGTGTTAACCCTGCCGACTGATAAGGAGGAATACGAGATATACAGTGATGCATCAAAAGAAGGGTTGGGATGTGTATTGATGCAGAAAGGGAAAGTTATAGCTTATGCCTCTAGACAATTGAGACCTATGAGGGAAATTACCTGTGCACGACTTGGAGTTAGCTGCTGTTGTATTTGCTTTGAAGTTGTGGAGACACTATCTATATGGTGTTCCATGTAAAATCTTTACTGATATAAAAGTTTAAAGTATATCTTCACACAGAAGGAATTGCATATGGGACAACGAAGGTGGTTGGAAATGATCAAGGACTATGAGATAGACATCCAATATCATGCAGGAAAAGCCAATCGAGTAGCTGGTGCTCTAAGTGGAATACCTAAAAAACTGGTGAATGGACTCATTTTTGTATCACAAGAAATTTATGGGAGATGAGGAGATTAGACTGTCATTGTACAAAAAGGAGAAGCTCAAGGTATCCTTAATGCAATGACTATTCAACCAACTTTATTCGATGAAATTATTCAGAAACAACAACATGACCCATTCCTGACGACATAAGATGTAAGATAGAAAATGGGAATCTACTGATTTTCACCTTCATGAAATGGAGGTATTATGATTCATAATCGATGGTGTATTCCAGATGACCGTGAATTGAAGGATAAAATTTTAAGGGAATCCCATAATAGCCCTTATTCCATTCACCCAGGAAAGATAAACTTGTAAAGGACCTCAAGAAAACATTTTGGTGGAAGGGACTTAAACGAGATGCTTCGAGATTTGTTGCAAAGTGTTTGACATGTCAAAAGATTAAATTCGATCGAGGGAAGATGCCAGGGATGCTACAACCTTTACCAATACCTGATTGGAAGTGGGACTCTGTATCTATGGATTTTATCATAGGATTGCCTCGCTCAAGAAAGTCAAAAGATTCTATATGGGTGATTGTGGACAGACTGACAAAGACGGGTAGATTTATTGCCATGAAGACTACTTGGACAATGAAGCAGATGGCAGATGCATATATTAGAGATCATACGATTGCATGGTACCCCACGGACTATCAATCTTCGATAGGGATACTCGTTTTCTATCCCATTTTTGGGGGACGTTACAAGAAGCATTTGGAACACGGTTAAATATGAGCACAACATTTCATCCGTCTACTGATGGACAGACGGAAAGAACAATTCAAACACTAGAAGACATGCTACGAGCTTGTGTAATGGAACTCCAAGGATCATGGGAGGATCATTTAGCACTAATTGAATTTTCATATAATAATAGCCATCATTCAAGCATTGGAATGGCTCCTTATGAAGCACTGTACGGTCGAGGTGTCGTATGCCGATATGTTGGGATGACTTAAATTATCAAGTATCAACTGGACCTGAATTAATTCAAGAGACAATGGAGCATATTAAAATGATTCAGGAAAAGATGAAAGCGGCACAAGATCGTCAGAAGAAGTATGCTGACTTAAGAAGGAGAAGTTAGAATTTGAAGTTGGAGATAAAGATTTCTCAAGATTTCACCTACACGGGATGAAAAGATTTGGAGAAAGGGGAAACTAAGTCCAAAGTATGTCGGTCCTAATGAGTTCTGAGTAGAGTTGGAGAGGTAGCATACGAACTTGCTCTACCGTGGAACTTCCAAAGTACATAATGTGTTTCATGTGTCTCAATTGAGGAAATATATTCATGACCCATCCCACGTGCTATCCTATGAACCACTGAAGATAGATGAGACATTAACATATGAAGAAAAACCGTTACAGATATTAGACATCGAGAAAAAGATTAAGACAGAAAAAATTCCGCTTGTAAAGGTGTTGTGGTCTATTCATGGAGAAGAAGAAGCTACTTGGGAAAAAGAATCCGATCTGCGAGATTGATATCCACAACTATTCCAATAAGGTAAATATTTCATGTTTTGAGGACGAAACTTCTTTTAAGAGGGGTCGAATGTAATAGCCCTATGAAAACCCTAACTCTAAAGCCTAATTATGTGTTAAAGCATGAGATTATATTAAAGTAACTAGAGGAGTCTAATAGTATTTCCTATATATTATGTTTAATAGTTAACTTATATTTTTTAAGTGATCATAGATTAATTCATATAGATTATAGGATTTTAAGGTTCTAGTGAAGATAGTTACTTGAATTGCAGTTATGCTAAGTTTCATTTGGTTTTAGTGCTTAAAGTAGATTAAATACTCCCAAACCATAGAAGGACAAAAGTGGTAAGATATCCATTCTTATTGGCTAAGAAGCTTTAGGAACCAATAAATAAGTTAGGAAGTCCTTGAGAGCCTTAAACATTAATATTGTGAAAATTGTTTGGAGATTGTTTTATCGGGTAATGATGAACTTCCAGTTAAAGAACCTTTCGGGGTTGTATCCGAGCTTGGAACCTAACCAAACTTGATATATGACATGATTGGAATGTCTTAAGGTTAAAATGGTCATTTATACTCATAAATTACGTGGCTCAATAAGGTAAATTGCCTACATAGTAAAAGTGGCTAGCTGAAATTACAGCTTAGATCTATGGTCAAAGAAAGTTGCTTAGCAACTACTTAAGTGTCGAAAATCTCTCAAAACCCTTTGTATGCATGTAATCCAACACCTGAGGCTAAAACCTTAAGTAAGAACCTCCCAAAAATACCCAGAAACCGACCTTGCCCAGAACCCATTTTCCTCCTCCCTAGGTACCGCCAAAACATACTATAAAAGCCTATGTTGGGTTTTCGTCTCTTTTCTCTTATTTTTTCCTCTTGGACACCCAATTTTCTTTACATATAACTCTTATGGACATCCATAAAAAGTATTTAAAGCTTTGTTTTCAATCTCTAGACCTTAAAACTCATATAGAAAACCTTGCTGAAAGATCAAATAAGTTGATGTAAGTTCAACATATTACACCTCTTGTGTTTAAGCTTAGGTTTTCATATCTAATAGCTTGTTTAAACTAATATTTAGAATTTTTACATATTCAGAGGAAGCTGTAGGAGTAGATAATCAATTGGATTAAGAATTTTTATTGAGTTAAGCATCTTTAGTGAAGGTACACACTTGGTTTAGTTTTAACCTAGAGATTTCCCTACCTATAGTTAGGTGATTGTTTCTTTCTAGTGTAAAACATGTTAATAAAATGAATTTAATTATGATGTGTATTTTATTATGTGTATATGGAGTATATAACATGGATATAGTATGCTAAGGTTCATTGGAGATGTTTTATTTGACCTAAACAACACTTATACACTAAGTCATTAGTAATCTCTCGATAAAATATATGTCTAAGTATTATTTAATTCTCTAAGATATAATTGGTTAAGTTCAATTAAACTTATTACGTTAAAACTAGTTTCAAGTATGAAAATCCTAAATCTTCTCAACTATCGAAGTAAGGGTAATTGAAAGGAGTTGATAAGTGTTCTGAGTATTAAGGATGAGTTGATAAGAATTTTGAGTATCGAGTATTAAAGTATGAATCATTAAATATCTTAAATTATAAATATGAAGTGAGGTGTGAATATGCACCCGAGTTAGGGCGGGTAGAGTCCCTAACCGTTGCCTTCCCGGAAAGGGGCGAATTTCTAGCGTTATAGGACATGTCTGGTTATGTCTTGCAAGTAGAACAGTAAAAGGTGGGGCGAATTTCTAGCGTTATAGCGTAATCTTGACAAGATTTAAGCCATCATTGAAATTAAGAGTCCTCGAACTGTCAAGGAAGTCCAGCGCCTAACCGGCTGCATGACGGCCTTGGGGCGGTTCCTCTCTCGATCTGCCGATAAGAGTCTCCATTTATTTCGAGCCTTAAAACAGTCGACGTTCGAATGGGACAAGTCTGCAGAAGAAGCATTCCAACAGCTCAAGTCCTACCCAGCCTGCCTTCCCAAGTTGGTCTCACCTTTACCAGGGGAGACACTCGTCATCTACCTGGCTGTATCCGAACATGCCCTTAGCGCAGTCCTTGTGGCCGAGCGCGAGAAAAATCAGCATCCAGTGTACTTCATAAGTCACGGCGTTCGAGGCACAGAATCCAAGTATCTTCCCATCCAAGTATGCTCAAGCCCTATTTTCAAGCTTACCCTATCAAAGTTCTCACAAGTCAGCCAATCCGAAAAGTAATCGAAGGAAAAAATCAGTCAAGCAGGGTGACTGACTAGTCTAATAAAAAATTTCAGATTTTGGCATTGAATTCGAGCCCCAACGTGCCATCGAAGCATAAGCTCTAGTCGACTTTATAGCAGAATGCACTTCCCGACCCGAGCCTACTGAGGAAGGTTCTTGGGATCTATTAGTCGACGGGTCATCATCTAAAGCAGGAAGCGGCACCGGGCTTTTGGTCCTAGACCCACAAAGAAACAGAACAAAATACGCAATTAAGTTCGACTTTGCCACCTCAAATAACGAGGCCGAATATGAAGCACTGCTCCTCGGTATCCAACTTTGCAAAACGGCTGGCGCTCGAAAACTCAAAGCGCACTCTGATTCCCAGCTCATCGTTGGGTAGGTGACGGGGGAGTTCGAGGCCAAAGAGGACAACACGAAGATGTATTTGAGAAAGGTAAAGGAGGAAATCTCGGGCCTATCACTCTTCACCATAGCTCACATCCCTCGACCTGGGAATTAGCACGCAGATGCCTTTTCGAGATTAGCAAGCTTAGTAGAGGATCTCTTACCACGACCCATCATGTGGGAAGTTCTAAAGGCACTCAGCATTAACAGGGGGGTAACCACTCTTGACAGGAGTCCGACTTGGATGGAGAAGATCATATCTTTCACTCGAGATGGTATCCTCCTTGAAAACCAGCTCGAAGCGGAAAGACTTCAGAGGCGGGCTCGATGGTTCATCTACCACGAGGGGCAATTGTACAAAAAATCATTCAGTCATCTACTTCTCCGCTGCCTCACCCCCCAAGAAGGGGACTATGTCCTCCGAGAAATACATTAA